>NC_088877.1:19322671-19622671 GCF_032884065.1 Artemia franciscana
GTCTACAAGTCTCCCCCTTAACCAATAAGGTGTACATAAAAAATCACAGAAATGTCAAATAAATGTATTGTTTGAAGCCTTGTGACTGCTTATTGCTTTATCAGGATAAAGCAGCATAAATGACTACATCTTATAATCCCCAAGGCTGGTTGCACTATGTCATCAGCAGAGGTGGCATAGTAACTCCAAACTAGCTTCAAAAATAAAATTACTAGTACAGTCTACAAGTCTCTCAATTCACCAATTAAATAAAAAAAACTAGTTTTTTTAACTGAAAGTAAGGAGCGACATTAAAACTTAAAACGAACAGAAATTACTCCGTATATGAAATGGGTTGTCCCCTCCGCAGTCCCTCGCTCTTTACGCTAAAGTTTGACTCTTTGCCACAATTCTACTTTTTAAAACAACTAAAAACTTTAGCGTAAAGAGCGTGGGACTGCGGAGGGGACAACCCATTTCGTATACGGAGTAATTTCTGTTCGTTTTAAGTTTTAATGTCGCTCCTTACTTTCAGTTAAAAAAACTAGTTTTTTTAATTTAATTTCTGAACGTTTTTGAATTAATGCATGTTTGATTTTGGCTCTCCGCACATAAATTATTGAAATGAAATTAGTATATTAATTTTTTTTTGGCTAAATGGCTTTCTCTTAGTTTTGATCAGACGATATTGAGAAATAAGGGGTGGGGAAGGAGGCCTAGCTGCCCTCCAATTTTTCGGTTACTTAAAAAGGCTACTAGAACTTTTAATATTCAACGAACGTTTTTATTAGTAAAAAATATACGTAACTTAAGAATTAACTTACGTAACAAACTTTTATATTCTTATATTTTTATGTGTACGAGGGGGTTTGTACCCTCGTTAATACCTCGCTCTTTACACTAAATCGTATGTTTTGTTCCAATTCTTTAAGAATGACCCCTGAATCAAATAGGCCGTAGAATAAATAGTTGAAATCACTAAAAATATTTTAGCATAAAGAGCGAGGTATTTATCTCCTCCTAAATACCTCGCTCTTTATGCTAAAGTATTTTTAGAACCCTTCATATGCGTAATAATCTCTTTTTGTTTTAAATTTCAATGCTATTCCTTACTTTCATTTGAAAAAACGTTTTCATGTTTATTTTTTCATTGTTTTTTTTTTTTTTACAGTAATGCTAGAAAATCCTGCGCCCTTTTCATTGAATTTTTTCCCCCATGGCATATTTATCCAAGGAAAGATCCTCCCACATAGCCCCCTCCCTCAACCCTAACCCCAAAACCAAAAAAATCCCCCTGACAACGTCTGTACACTTCCCAATAACCATTATTATATGTAAACACTGGTTGAAGTTTGTAACTTGCAACCCCTCCCCCAGGGACTGTGGGGGAGTAAGTCATCCCCAAAAACATAGTTATTAAGATTTTCGACTATGCCAAACAAAATGGCTATCTCAAAATTTTGATCCGTTGACTTTGGGAAAAAAATGAGCGTGGGAGGGGGCCTAGATGCCCTCCAATTTTTTTGGTCACTTAAAAAGGGCACTAGAACTTTTCATTTCCGTTAGAATGAGCCCTCTTGCGACATTCTAGGACCACTTGGTCGATACGATGACCCCTGAAAAAAACAACAAACAAACAAATAAACACGCACCCGTGATTTGTCTTCTGGCAAAAAATGCAAAATTCCACATTTTTGTAGATAGGAGCTTGAAACTTCTACAGTAGGGTTCTCTGATATGCTGAATCTGATGGTGTCATTTTCGTTAAGATCCTACGACTTTTAGGGGGTGTTTCCCCCTATTTTCCTAAATAAGGCAAATTTTCTCAGGCTCGCAACTTTTGATGGCTAAGACTAAACTTGATGAAACTTATATATTTAAAATCAGCATTAAAATGCGATTCTTTTGATGTAGCTATTTATATCAAAATTCAATTTTTTAGAGTTTTGGTTACTATTGAGCCGGATCGCTCCTTACTACAGTTCGTTACCACGAACTGTTTGATAAGGTGCATATTAAGAATTAGATGCTGAAATGTCAAAGAATTTATTGTTTGAAGCCTGGTGACTGCTTTGCTCACTCTCAGGGGAAAACAGGGTAAATGGCTACATCTTATAATCTCCGAGGCTGATAGCACCATGTCACCAGTAGAGATGGCATAGTAACTCTAGACTCGATTCAAAAAACAAAATTGCCATAGCAGTTTACAAGTCTCTCCCTTAACCAATAAGGTGTATATCAAACTGCAAAAATGTTAATCAGCAGAGATGGCACAGTAATTCTAGACTTGCTTCAAAATGGAATTGTAGAGCTGTCTAAAAGTCTCTCTCATGACTATTAAGGTGTATATTAAAAATTAGACTGTTTATTTCACTATCAAGAGAAAGCAAACAACCTTCTCAAATATGTAATCTTTTTAGCTTGTTCTTTCTACTCACGAGCTTTTTCATTAATGCATTTACAGCTTACATTAATTTGATATACATGCTGTCTGAAGCCCAATCCACTTGGCATCTGTTGCTTTCACTTATATTAATAGTTTCTTAAGAATGCCGTTTTCTACTTTTTAGTCTATTTCAAAAAAAGATTTTCAATCTGTCCTCCCCCCCCCCAATACATCTGATCAAAATTTTAAGATGGATATTTTGTCTAAAGTTACCAAATGAGAAAATCACTATGCCTCATGGGTTAACAAAACCCCACCCAACAAGGGCTGAAAATTATGCAAGTTGCTCATGGTTAACAGATACAGTTTTTATGGAAGGGGTGGTAGAATAACCTCTGGAGGGAGCTCATTCAATTGGAAGTCAAAAGTTCTAGTTCCTTTTGGCAACCAGCCCCGCCCCCATGCACCCTATCTCGCCAAGTGCAACCAATCAAAATTTTGAGATAGCTATTTTGTCCTAAACAGTTGAGCGGTCAAATAACTATTCTCCTGAGTTTGCCCCCCCCCAATCCTGCAGAGCCGAAGTTATGCAAGCTGCCCACTGTTAACATATAAGGTTTTTATGGAAGGTGTGGTCTTATAAACTTTGGAGGCAGCTCCTTTGATTGGATATCTAAGTTCTAGTTCCCTAATTTAAGAGTGAAAGGAGATTTGAGTGCAACCCATTTGCAGTCAAAATTGACCGAAGGGCAACAGCCCCCCCCCTCCCATGCCAATTTCCCCAAATGCATCAGATAAAATTTTTAGATAACTATTTTGTCCAAAACATTCCAACAGTCAAATAGATATACTCCCGAGTTCCCCCCCCCTCCTCAAGCCAGAAGGGCAGAAGTTATGCAAGCAGTCCATTGATAACATATAAGGTTTTCTATGGAAGATGTGGTCTTATAAACTTTGGAGGCAGCTCATTTGATTAGAAATCAAGTTCTGGCTCTTTAATTTAAGAGTGAAAGGTGATTGGAGGTCAACCAGTCCCATGCCTTTTCCCCCCAAATGCATCTGATCAAAATTTTGCAGTAGCCATTTTGTTTAAAATGGTCTGAAGATCAAATAACTGTGCTTTCAGATTTGAAATACCCTCCAATCCCCAAAACAAGGGCTCTAAGTTATGCAAGTTGCTTATTGTAAGGTCTATAGGAAAGAGTATTTTCCTATTAACATGTAAGGTCTATAGGAAAGAGGTGGTTGCAAGAGGATTGGAGCTCATTCAATCAGAGAGCCAAAGTTTTAACACTTTTGCAGAGTCAAAAGTGATTGAAGGGCAAACACCTCCCTCTTACCCTACCCATTTCCACCAAATGCATCAGATCAAAATTTTGAGGTAGCCATTTTGTTCAAAAAAGCAGAAGGGCCAAATAACTATGCCTCAAGGATTGAAATCCCCTCAAACCTCCAGGGCAATTGACTATTAATTATGCAAGTTGCCTTTTGTTAACATACAATAATTTTATTGGGAAAAGAGGAGAGGTTTCATCTCAGGTCTCCTGAGTTCCTTAGGGTATTAGGGAAATGCTGAGAGGGAATACCGAACCCAACAAAAATATACAATGTACTTGCTGGTTGTGAAAAAGAGAGTATCAGCAAAATCTAAGGAACAACTGAGGGTATTAAGATGAAACGTTCAAGGTAAGAAAGGAGATCTTTAAGAGAGATTGGAGGGCAACCAGTCTCCTTGTCCTTATTTCACTGATTGAAATTCTGTAATTGTCATTTTATTCTAACTAGTCAGAAGGTCTAATCCCCCTATATCCCCAGGTGAGGATTGTAAATTATGCAATTTAACCATTGTTTACATGCAGGATTTATTGTAAAGAAAAGGGGAAATATCTGATTCTGTGTGCATCCAAAAAGGCTAAGGGTATAAAGGTGAAAGTTTGGAGACTGTTGATGGGTATTTTATGCCAAATCAAAAGGCACTACATGCATCCATATTTACCAGGAGAATCTGCAGTATTTTAAGGATGGCTGAGGGTAAGTTGAAACTTTCATTACATGTTGAGGGGGATGTTGAAGGGGTTGGATGGCCACCAACCCCTCCCTCAAAAACATTTGAATAAAATTTAGAAATGGACATTATGTTCAAAATAGTCAAAAGCTCCAAAAACTATACCTACAGGGATGACATAACCCTTCACAGCTTTCAAGAAGAAAGCCAAACAAAATAAAGTCCAAAGTGAATGCTAGTTGTCAGAGGCACATACCATCAAATTCTAAGGAATGGCTGATGAATTATGTTGAAAATTTCAGGAGGTGTTGAAAAGCTAATGAAGCTTACCCTTTTTAAGTGCTCCCTTCCCTAATCAATGATCAAGATTTTGAAAAAACGATTTTGTTCAAAACAGTCCAGAGCTCAAGTAACTTATGCCTCAAGAAATGCAATACCCCCCTACAGCCTCCAGGACAAGAAGTGCAAATTGAAAAGGGATGTATATTCTGGGTGTGTCTGAAAAGGCTAAGGGTATTAGGAACAAACTTCAGGGGATGCTGAAGGGCATGTTAAACTAAATCTGAATATGCTATATACATCCTGCTTATCAAAAAGATGTATCAGTAATATCATTGAGGATTAGCTGCCTTCCCTTTTTAGCTGCCCACCCTACAAAGCTATCTGATAAAATTTTGGAAGCCATCTTGTTCAAAATACTCCAAAAGTCAAATAAC
This sequence comes from Artemia franciscana, assembly GCF_032884065.1. Taxonomy (NCBI): domain Eukaryota; kingdom Metazoa; phylum Arthropoda; class Branchiopoda; order Anostraca; family Artemiidae; genus Artemia; species Artemia franciscana. Next base: position 19,327,758 of record NC_088877.1, read on the forward strand.
TATACCTCCAGGGATGACATTGTCCCCAACAATCCCTGGGGCACATGTTGTAAGTTAAATAAGTTGCCCATTGTTTATATACAAGGTTGGTTATTGGGAAAAAGGGGATATGTTTGATCTTGAGTCTCCAAAAGGCCAAGAATTTTAGGGTAAATTTTTAATTAAGGAACAGCTAAGGGTAGCAAGTTGAAACTTATAGGTACATTGAAAAAGAAACAAAGGGCACCCAACTTCTTGCCCTTTGGATGCTTCCCTTAACACACATAATGATTGTAAAAAGCCATGTTCTTTGAAATAGTCACAAAGTCATATAGCTATATTGCTGGAAATGCAATGTCTTCACAACTCCCAGGGCAAAGGAATGTAAATTATGCAGTTTGTGTATTTACATACAGGATTTATTATTGGGAAAGGGGGTAATATTTGATCCTGAGTGTATCTAAAAAGTGTGGGAATTTTGAGGAATGATTTCAGGATAAGCTACATCAACAGAAACTATAGGTATAAAAGTTCTCAAAAAGGTGCATCTGCAATACTTTCATGGCTGCTACTATTGCAGCAGCAAATGAGACTGATAGCACCTGCAAGTGCAATACTTCCAACTTTGACAACTTGTAGCTTTGATTTTGAATTTGTAGTTTTCATAATTTTGTTGATAAAGTATTATATTTTCATAAGATTTTGTTTTACTTCATTAGCAGTAACCTAACTTCACTTCTCAACAGAACTTGAGTGTGGTGGCTATTAGGCATAAGTACCAAATAAGTTAAATATAAATCAAATAAACAACCATATCAAATAAATATACAACAGATCATAACATAAATGAATAAATAAATCTTAGGTAAAATTCTAGTTGAGTGACTTATTGCTATCTCAGAAAGGGGTTAAGCTAGGAAAATGAAACTTTTGGGGATGGGTCTACAGGCTAAAGTATATCCTGGGAAGGTATTAAAGTACCCACCTCCACTCCTTCTCCCTCTAGAGGGCCCTGACCTTTGATGACCTTCAAAATATGTGTGTTATAAAAGTGAAATCCTGGAAAATAGATATTCTGCTTAAATTAAGTACAACAAAACTGTTTTCAGCTTCACAACTTTGCTCAATCCTAATTTATAAGGTTTTAAAGACATGCAAGTACATTTCCTAAATTTTGAAAAAAAAAGCATTGATATGGCTCAGAATACTACTCAAATAACAGGAATTGCATTTTCAGAACTAAAGGCAGAGACAAAGCAACTGGTAACTGAAAATCAAGGTAAAATGTTTTGTCAAAACTTTAATAGGTGACCTGTCATGTAGGCAAATTTCAGGGCTCTTTAGAGAGAGGAGTGGAGGTGAGTAGCCTACTTTATAATACCTTCTTGGGATATACTTTAGCCTGTAGACCTGTCCCTGAAAGTTTCATTTTCTTAGCCTAACCCTTTTCTGAGATAGCAAGAAGCCACTCAATTAGAATTTTACCCTGCTCCTTCCCCCTCCCTTAACTGTAAGGCTAAAGCTTACTGCATCATTTGCAGTTTACTGAAAAACAAATTATATTAAAATAAACCCCTTAAAAATGATGTCAAAGTAAAACCAGCTTAAAATAGAGAGGTTTCTCTAAAAATTCTAAAACTGTATTTTGAAGATAATATTTTACCAATAAGACTGAGGAAAATAATAATTACCATTCCTGAATCAGCTGCAAATGATAATTATTTCTCACAAGCCAGTTCTTTTCAGGAATGTGTTTTTAAACTTTGGCTACTATGTGCTGTTTTGAACCCTTTAATGGGTCAAAATGTATTTAATCAATAATTTGATAAACTTTAAAAATATGTATGTTACAAAAGTAAAACCTTGCAAAATAGATCTTCTGCTTGAATGAAGTACAACAAAGTTGTTTTCAACTTTATAACTTTGCTCAATTCCATTTTATAAGGTTTTAAACATATGCAAATACATTTCCTAAATTTTAAAGAAGAAACATTGATATGGCTCAAAATTCAACTCAAATAACAGGAATTGCATTTTCAGAACTAAAGGCATAGAAAAAGCAACTGGTAACTGAAAATTAAGGTAAAATGTTTTGTCAAAATTTCAATAGGTATAGACCTGTCATTACCTTACCTTAAATTGCAGCTTGGAGCGATATAAGGATTATCGCTCCAAGCTGCTTATGTAGGTAACACTACAATTCTACAATTATTATAATTCTACAATTACAACACTACAATTATGTAGGTAAATTTCAAGGCCCTCTAAAGGAAGGAGTAAAGATGGGGACTTTATAATAACTTCCCAAGATATACTTTAGTCTGTAGACTTATCCTTGAAAGCTTCATTTTCCTAACCCAAACCCTTTACAAGATAGAAAAGTCACTAAACTAGAATTTTACCAAAAAAGAAAACAAATTTGATTTTCATTAACTATTTCTTTACCTTTATCACATTTTACTCACAGGCTAGCCTACAACTCCAGTAGGCCTAAAACATGACCAAGTATTTTGAAGAGAATTTAAAGCAATAGACTATTTTTTACTGCTCCCAAACGAATTTCAAAAATTTCTTAGTAACTAGAAAAGGACTTAACACAGCCAGGCAACCTGAAATAACATTTTGTGATTAACCAGGATTTTACCCCTTAAAACTCTTTCTTTACACTACATTTGTGGTAAAGGTCAAGGCAAAGTCATAGATGGTAAACTACTACCAAAATAACCCCAAAAACAACCATATTCTGAAGTGACCTCAGCTCTTACCTCTTGATGCAGACAATACCATGTCAGGAAACTTTGGGTTAGTGGCAATTTGTGTGACCCAACCATTGTGTCCTTTGAGCATGCCACGCAGCTGGAGTGATTCACTTGGTGCTGCCATTGGGCCGATTAGCTTGGATAAAAAGTTTGAAGTTTATCAAATCCTTAATACTTTTACTCTTGAAGAGATGAAAAGAAGGTATTAATGAAAGCGAAGCAATACTTCTTTAGTTCAAGTCAGAATATTAACGGTCCGACTCTGGATCGATCCTAAGAGTAACCCGACTTGGCTCAAAATCACCCGCTTTTTTGTCCTTTAAATAAGAGGATAACAATGCATTGCCATGAAAGCATTCCCATTTTTTTAGTGATACTATTTTTTAGCAACGTCTATTATTGTATTCCTTAAAAAACATTGTACAATACTACTAATAACCCACAGCAGCAACACGCCGCCTGAGGCCAACACAGCTACACATGTTTCTCCTGCATATCAATATATTCAAAGCCTCCCTATTTACACCCTCCCAAGAAGTTTCCGTTTCTTTTAAATCTTTCGTCACGACATCTTCCCAACCCATTCAGGAATGACCTCTTTTCACTTGGCACTAGACGTTGGCCGACAAAGACAAACCTTAGCATCTGTCTTCATTCATCCACAGAGCTTTTCTTAGCCGTCTCACTTTATCTCTTATTAAAGCCCTAGATTTTGGCCGTAGAAAGGACACTTTTCGAACATTTTACTGTTTGAGATACAGTCAGTCATTTGGATACCCAAACAATCCGTATACAGTGAAAAACATATTTCGCAAATCTGCCTCCGTTTCTTGGAGCACCCCTGCTTCCAAACCATTTGACCACTGTCATCACTGTAGCTTCCAATATTCTAGTCTAGTTTCGCAGACTTTTTATCATTACTAATTGAAAACCTTCTTCATACAAAAATAAAACGACGGAGCCCAACACATAAAAAATAAATAACAACTATGTTAATGTCAGTGTAAAAGGAATTAGTTCCAAGCATGTTTTGAAATCTTATGGTTGTGTTTTTCTATAATTTTAGCAGCAGCTATAGTAGGATCTGCTATATGAAGACTATTGATGATTTTTGAACTGCGTGTTCAAATTTGATACCTCAGTAGGTATTTTGCGAAACGGAAGAAAGCGGAGGGAATTTTTAACTTGCCAGCGGGTGTAAGAATCTTCTAACTCTTCCTAACTTTTTCAACTGTGAAAAAACATCCTGGGCCTTGGCAATTCGACTTTTAATATCTTCACTGCATCCACCGCCTTTACTAATAGCACCACCTAGGTAAGTGAAGCTGTCTACTTTTTCAATATTCTCGATTACGAACATCACCTCTTCAGATTTCCATATACCTAGTCTTAGCAACTTAGTCTTGTTGACATTAATTTTCGAACCTACTCTTTCATCCTGAACTCACAAAACGTCTAAGAGATCACTCATTTTGGCAATACTTTCCTATGGGATGCTTAAATCATCAACATCATCTAAGTGTACGAGAGTATTACTTCCCCATTTGATTCCGTGTTCTCCCATTGACTTCGCTATGCTTCTTAGGCCAAAGTCCGTCCATTGGTCCATATAATCAGGGATAGAACGCAACCCAGCTTAACTGCTGATCTAATACAAAACCAGCAAACAACCTCAATTCCTAATTTAACCGCAGTAATTTTGATCTCTTGCATAACACTAATCACTTTATTGTATTTATCTGGTATATCATGTAAAAGGCCTTTGATGAAGCTCTTCTGTCAGCTGAATCAAATAAGTACTCAAAAGCTGTAAAACTGAGGACTGAAGGCGTTTGATTACCCAAGCACTTCTCAATTATTAATCTAAGAGTGAAAATTCGGTCGACGGATCCTCTGTTCTTCCTAAGCCATCCTGTTCTTCTCTTAAAACTTTATTTACAGCATCTTTAAGTCTGAAAATTATCATCGTACTGAGTAATTTGCTTCCTAGAGAAACCAGGCTAATGCCTCTTTAATTATTGCACTCACCCTTGTCACCTTTCTTACAGAGGGGTTTAACTAGAGTTTTCCTAAAATCACTGGGTACTCCCCTTTTTTCAAAATCCTACTCATAATCTTCAATAAATAATCTCTAGCCTCACAACCACCATTAAAAAAAAATCACTTACAACACAATCGACCCCAGGGGCCCTATTGTTTTTTAATTCTTTTAATTCATTTACTGTCAGCAATTTTCCTCACAAATTAGATCTTCCTTCACATCCAAAGTATCACAAATTTTTTCATTCTTTTCTATATCTTTTCCTGTAACTATATCAAGGCTTAGCAAATTCTTAAAATGTTCTGTCAATCATCTACAACTCTTGCCTTCTCACTAATTTTGCTCCCGTTTTTATCTTTAACTGGAACAAGTCCAGATTGACAATTCCCTCTCAATTTATTAATATACCAGGTAAAATGTTGAATTATTATATATTTGGAAATAAGAAATTGATACATGCTGGTGTCTCAAATAGTACGTTGCCTCAGTTTATTTGTAGAGTAGCAAGGCATCTGGAAATTTTATTAAATAAAAAAAAATAATAACAAATAAATAAAAAAAATCTCAGTATAAAGTAAATGTAATGTTTTATTTATGTCTTTTTCCGAGTGTTAAGCGTTCTTTTCAATGATCTTTTTTTCAAGTATTAAATACTAATATTAGGTTAATGCAGTGTTTCATTTAAGCGTTTTATGATTATCACTGATCAAAGTTTATGTTATTTGTGTCGTTCGTTTACGTTATTGTACTGTGTTCATGGCTGTATATTTGGCTTTAAAATACACTTATCTATCTATCTATCTATACGATCTACCTGCGTCATCCAGATTTTCGGCAATTTTATCCATGACCAACACTTCACATCTACGTAATTCACATATTAATCCTTTCCCCACTTTCTTTACATTCCTATTATTTTCAAAGGATCTATCAGTGAAATGATTCTTGAAAATACCCTTCCCCCTCTTTATTACACATAAGGCTTTTTCTTTATATTTCTAACGGTGTTTCAAACCTTCTTCCCTTAGTTACAATCAGTGACTTCACAAACTATTCTCCTTATATGTTCCATCCATCTTCTACATTGCGAAATCTTAAACTCCCCAACCCAGTATTCTACTATTCCTGGAAAGCATTTATCAAATTCTCTTCCTGGAGTCTAAAAACGTCATAACTTCCAAGATGGTAGTTATCCTTCCGAAATTTAAGCTTTAAATTAGCCCTAGACGCTACTAGATGGTGATCTTTACTGTTGACATCAATAACAGCACTCCTAAATGCCCTATGTCGAGCCTGCCAATCTTCGGTTTAAAATAGCAAAATCAATAAGTTCAACTGTCTTACCATCACATGAATGCCATTTTAACTTATGAGCCATTTGATGACCAAATACTGTATTGCTTATAATTAGATTGTTGCACCCACATGATTGGAGCAGACTGAAACCATTACTGCTTTCTTTTCCTAAACTAAATTTATCTTGGCTAGGATGCAATCAAGCCCTAATTCTAGCGACCTGGGCAGTAAAATACATAATAAAATTCATCTGAGTCACTACTATCTCCATCAGTAGGTTCTAAAAGGGCACAAAGGACTATGACTGATACCCTGCATTTTTTATAATAAAATGCGTGACTAAAATTCTATTAATGATACCTTCCCAGCCTAAACAAGACTTGACAGCTTCCTTACTCATCATGAGTCATACTCCCTGCCTATGCACCCAACTCTTCTTACTTCAGTCAAATACCCTCTATCAATACCCTCTATTAAAAATAAGCCTCATAAAACCTGTTTTAATAGTGATGATAGAGAAGAAAGGGAAAACCTGGAGTCGATCTGAATGGTAATATCAATATTCAGGTAATATTCAGAGTTCAGAGTTTTATTCACCAATAATTACAAAATGGAACTACAATACTTTATTCTCCCTCAAAAGCCTCCATGGCCGTAGCGTAACTAGTATCAGTAGTGTAACTAGAGGGATATTTGGATTGCCTGGAATGGCACAGAAAGAAGAGAATAAGAAGAGCAAAGAGTCACTTCTGAAGTATCTTAATTTAAAAAACAAGGATTTTTGAGGGAGGTAAAGATTGAAGGTGAACTTAAACGAACAAACATAATTGATGCACCGTCCAACACATATCAATAAAACTAGTAGAAATAAGCCAAATAATCATATTTGGTTATTCCCTATGTTTGTAGGATTATAGAAAACTAACGCTTTACTGAAAATACAAAACCAAGCATTAATAACAAGAATGTTGATTTATTAGTCAAAAAATAGTACGTAGCCTGACAACAACAAACTAACATATAAAGGTTTTCATTGTCTTACACCAGCTGTGACATCAGTAACTTTCAGTATACAATTAAAATCATCTTAAAAACATAAGCATAAAAATAAATACTTTTTTTATAACAGTAAAGTCACTGAACAGCATACAGAAATATTGCATTGATTTATCAGATAACATTTTGGTCTCACCATCTATAATACCAATAGTGAGTTATAAACAATCTTAAATTGTAAGAAATACGCTTTAGTATTACTCAAAATGAAGAACAAATAAGCCCTAACATGAACTCTGGAAGTCTGGTAATTTCTCTCAATACAACAGAATATTTAAAGATGATACAAATTTTAAAGCTATTCTATAGTCATAATACTATCAAGATGGTTTCACTTTGAACTTGACAATAAACTAATCATGACATGTCCTTTTCAGAACAAAAACGAGAGCCAATCATTGGACTAAACCATCGTGTAGAAGTGATACCAAATTAAACAAAAGGAAAAATTAAGCAACAATCCTAAAATACTTTAGTGTGTATAAAATACCCGTAAAAAGTGTCCTTAATCGGTTTGCTTTTACTGTACAAAAACTCCTATATTTCTTTGTGTTTTCAATAAAGCACTAATTTTCTATAGGCCTACAAACATAGGGAAATATGATTATTTGGTTTATTTGTTCTAGTTTTATTTATATATGTTAGACAGACTTAGCATCAATAATTTTTGTCCATTTTAAGTTTTAACTTCACTCTTTATTTCCCTCAAAAAAACCTTGTTTTATGAAATAGATCTTTGCCCGTTTTTAATTTAAATTTAATGCAGAAGCAACACTGCAATGATTTTTTATTTATTTTTTTTCAGTGGGTAGTCCCCTCATATTCGTAATAATTTCTATTCGTTGTAAGTCTTAATGTCGCTCCTTACTTCCAGTTGACAAAAAAAAAAAAAAAAAAAAAAAAAAAACAATTTCTGGTCATTTATCGAATATTGGCAAGAAAAACCATACTGCCCAAAATGGTGTACGCGATTTTTGAAGGTGGACAACCTAGACAGTTAGGACAGAGTAACCATTTTTTAGATAAGATTTTTAAGGTTATCAAAACCTAAACAAAATGTTGGCATGTATAACTTATTTCACCAAACATCTCCCTCCTCCCCCTGATAAACTCCAAAAAATGGCCTCTGAGCATGCCACGTAGCTGCAGGGATTCACTTGATACTGCCATCAAATCGATAAAGTTAAATAAAGTCTGAAATACTATGAATCTTCATGACAGTTGATAGAGTGCTCTACACTTGGCCAGATCTGCTTGCTACATAGAAATTTTTGGTGCTACAGACAAAACGCATCAAAATTTTTGTTTATATTCATATTTGTTGTGTTTTACGATTCGAACAAAATTTCGAGTGGGGGGGGGATCAAACTCTCAACTTTTCCAGAGAAGCAGTCCGCACTACCGTTTTCCATCCTATTTTTTCATTTTCTTATCTGCTGATTTTCTGGACCCAGAAACGGAAAGATGACACGGTAGTAGTAATCTCAGTTCCCAATTTTCTGTCCTGTTTTTCCAGAAAGCGAATCGTTAGGACGCGCTGTTTTAAGAAATTCATTTCGACAGGTTCTAGAGGAATAGCCAAATGTGATAGCAAGGATTAGCTGCGGTTTTGCTGGTTTCTCGTTTCTCAACTTGTTTTTGATTATTTGAGGAGCTTGCAGCGAACAAAAGCTCGGATTTCTCGATGCGTGAAAACCAAGCTTTTGAACTGCGACTTTGAAAAAACTTTTTCATTGGTTCAAAATCCCCCTTAGCATGTCCTGAAAGTTTCAACTTAATGCTCTAGCTAACTAACTTCTTTTAAAGGATAGAGATTAAAATCATAATCTTGCTTGACTTTGTGACAATTCATTTTGAATTCCCGCCAGGTTAAATGAAAACTCTGTAATATTTTTGAAAATAGAAAGAATGTTGTGCTCCCGCTGCTAGAGATCCAAGTAGCTTCGTTGCAATCCCATTTTCATTTCTTTTACTATCCAAAGATTTCGAAAAGTAGCCTAAACCTATAAATGTGTATCAATATACAAACATGTGTAGTGCTGTGTAGACCTCTTATAACTCAAAACCAAAAATGATTTCTATTGAAACTCACAGATCAACACCTTATAGTACTTGCACTTTCTTTCCAGGGGCGTTAGTTTTCGCCCACATTGACGACTAATATCTTCCTCTAGCAGAACCAGTGATTTTTCTTTTTAGCATCCACGTCTGGTGATATCAAACTTCGCAGCAATTTTTTTAAACACACATGGAAAAAGGTTGGCCGTGCTTTCTTTTTAATTACTCTTCACCTTTTATCAAACTCCTTATTATTTGGTCCAAGACAAAAAGAAAAAAAAATGTTGCACGAAAGTGCCACAATTTGGTCACAATACTTTCGTGCTATAGATGGCAACCTTGTGTAGCAGCTGTAAAATAGTCATTTTAATCCATAAGTAAAACAAACCGCTATACTTAAAGTTTGACTGATTTCTTCTCATAGGCGATAGGGATAGTATCTGTATATAGTTTTCAACACTGCCTGTTCAATTAAAAAGTTTAAGGGAATTTGCCTTAGGAAATAGGAGGTATTCTACATAGAGAAGAAGAACATTTGCTTGTTGTATCCGTTATGGGTAGGTGGTATTTTAATTCTGGGAGGAGTAATCTAATATTTTTTTTTAGATTATTTGTTGGGCAAAGAGAAAAGTGTAGGGTACTATTCAATCGACATGCAAAAACTTTGGACTTCCCTCAAAATGTTTTTGAATTTATCGGTCTACAACGAACCCCTGTTTATATTGTACTTGTTTAAATACTCTTCACTAAAATCATCAATTTTTGGTACATTGAATATTCGCAAATGTTTAAAACTAGCTTTTTTCGAAAATTCTATTCACTGGATTCAATATTGGTCAATAAACCTTTAAGATTTCCAATGCATAGCTTGTCACGCGAAGTGTGTCTGTACTTAACCGTAATGCACATTTTATCTTGTGTATCCAGTGTGCCATCCGACAGGCTACCATCAACCGAAGAACCCGAAGAAAAAGTAACTAGGCCGATCGCAATTATTCCTGTACACGTACGTCTATGATTTTAACTGAGATAAGCAATGAGTCGAAAATGAGGGGATGATCTGGCTAATAGAAATCTGAATTTCTCGAGGAAAAGAAATGATTCGCACTTAGGATTTTTGCTAGGTTTTCTACTGACTATTTATGTTAGTTCAATTTTTCTCTATCCACATTTCTTCTAAAAGTGTAGGTATACATCCCCTGCGAAAAACAAGCTTATTAAGAGATTTTAGCTAGGTACAAAAGGTACAAAGATTAACTTTTTTCCAATTAACGAGAATTTCCTTTTCAGTACTTAATCACAGGCAAAGTTCAATTCTTTTAATACCACTACTACTAATAACTCATTGTAGCACCAAGTCGCCTGAGGCCAACACAGCTACGCACGCTCCTCCTCCAACCTAATCTATTTAAAGCCTCCCTCTTTACACCCTCCCAGGAAGTTCCCATTTCCTTTAAATCTTTATTTATGACATCCTCCCAACCCAGACAAGGACGACCTGCTTTCCGTGTAGCCCCAGACGGTTGGCGAAAAAGGACAATCTTCTTTAATCTGTCATCCTTCATCCGTAGAACGTGGCCTAGCCATCTCAATCTTTCTTTCATTATAGCCCCAGAAAGCGGGATTGAACCACACTTTTTGTACAACCTACTGTTTGAAATACGGTCAGTCAGCTGGGTACCCAGAACAATCCGTAGGCATTTTCTCTGGAAAACATCTTGTAAATTTTCATCTGCTTTTCGGACTGCCCATGCTTCAGAGCCATATTTGACCACTGTCATCACTGTAGCTTCCAATATTCTAATCTTGGTTTGTAGACTTATCTTTATATTCTTCCAAACTTTTTTTAACTGTGAAAAAACACCCTGAGTCTTAGCTATTCTACTTTTAACATCTTCACTGCTCCCACCATCTTTACTAATAATACTACCAAGGTAACTGAAGCTCCCAACCTGAACAATCTTTTCGTTACCTAATATCACCTGTTCATCTTCATTTATTCCTAGCCTTGGTGACTTAGTCTTCTTAACATTAATTTTCAAGCCTATTTTAGCACCTTGAACTCGTAAAACCTCTAAAAATTCATTCATTTTGCTCACACTTTCATCTAATATGCTTAAATCATCAGCATAATCTAAGTACAGGAGCATTCTTCCTCCCCATTTGATTCCATGGTCTCCAATTGTCTTTCCTGTGCTCCTTAAGACGAAGTCCATCAAAATGATACATATTAAGAAGGATAGAACACAACCCTGCTTAACTCCTGATTTAATACAAAACGAGTTGCTAACCTCATTTCCTACCTTAACCGCAGCAGTATTATTCTCGTACATAGCGCAAATCACTTTAATGTATTTTTCGGGTATACCATATAACGATAAGACCTTTGTTAACGCTGTTCTATCAACAGAATCGAAAGCTTGCTCATAATCGATAAAACTGAGGACCAAAGGTGTTTGACAACGAAGGAACTTCTCAATTATTAACCTAAGAGTGAAAACATGGTCGACACATCCTCTACCTTTTCTAAAACCGCATTGTTCTTCCCTTAAAACTTTGTCTACAGTACGTCTCAGTCTAAAAAGAATCATATTACTCAGTAATTTGCTACCTACAGAGACCAGACTAATGCCTCGATAATTACGACACTCACTCTTGTCACCTTTCTTATACAGTGGTTTCCTTAAGGTTTTCCTAAAATCATTGGGTACTTCCCCTTTTTCAAAAATCATGTTCATAATCTTCATTAGCTTATTCCTAACGTCAGAGCCACCATATTTAAGAAACTCATTAATCATACTATCAGCACCTGGGGCCTTACTTGCATAATATTGTTCTAAGTAAATTATATAAAGATAGGTATATGATCGAGTCCACTCAAGCATTCCAAAAATATGTAAGGCATTAAATCCCCCCTACTCCCCCAAATAGAGCGGATCCGTTCTGGTTATGTCATTCACGTATCTAGGACTTCTGCTTATTTTCCCCACCAAGTTTCATCCCGATCTCTCCACTCTAAGTGTTTTTCAAGAGTTTAGGTCCCCCCAAACTCCCCATATGTCACCGGATCCAAAGCGGACTCGTTCCAGTTATGTCAGTCACGTATCTTGGACTTGTTTTTATTTTTCCCACCAAGTTTCATCCTGATCTCCTCGCTTTAGCGTTTTCCAAGATTTCTGGTTCACCCCCCCCCCCTTAATGACTCTGGATCTGGTCGGGATTTAAAGTATGTGATCTAAGTTACGAGGTCCTTCTAAATATGAAATTTCATTAAGATCAGATCACTTCTTCGTAAGTTAAAAATACTTCATTTTTCTAATTTTTCATTATTAACCTCCCCCCCAACTCCCCCAAACAGAGCAGATCCGTGTCGGTTATGTCAATCACGTATCTAGGACTCCTGCGTATTTTTCCCACCAAGTTTCATCCCGATCCCTCAACTCTAAGCGTTTTCCAAGATTTTAGGTTCCCCCTACCAACTCTCCCCAATGTCACCGGATCTGGTCGAGATTTAAAATAAAAGGTTTGAGACACGATATCCTTCCAAACATCAAAGTTCATGAAGATCCCATCACCCGTTCGTAAGTCAAAAATACTTCATTTTCTCTATTTTTTTCCGAATTAACCGACCCCCCACTCCCCCCCTCAGATGGTCAAATCGGAAAAAGAACTATTTATAATCTCATCTGGTCCGGTCCCTGATACGCCTGCCAAATTTCATCGTCCTAGCTTACCTGGAAGTGCCTAAAGTAGCAAAACCGGGACCGACAGACCAACAGAATTTGCGATCGCTATATGTCACTTGGTTAATACCAAGTGCCATAAAAAACGTCTGTCCAAAGTATACAACACATTTTACACTTAAAACGAGCAACATTTTTACAGCTACTCAATAAATTATAGTTTTTTTTCTAAGTTATTGCGGGGGGGGCTGCCCCCTTGCGCCCCCTCAGCAACGGAACTAGTAGTATTGTCAATTAGAAATACAGTAAAGTATGCCAATTATAGCTAATTTGCCTCAAGATTTTCTCTATTTGGACTGGCACAATTACAGAAAATCTGGCAACAGTGTTGGATAGCAGGATAATATTTATTACACTTACAGCTTTAATTTCAGTAAAACCCAGTTTAAAATGAAAAACAATCCAATTCTCTTTGATTTCATATTTTCTTGCAGCCCACAAAACCTTTAGCAAAGAGGCATAATGTTATCATAAATATATAAAGAAAACACTTTTTGATGTCTTTCAAGCCTTAAATTATTTCGTCTTAAAGGTTTTAAGCACTTATTTATGCTGACTTAGTTAAATTTGAGAGACTATCTCAATATTGTGGTGGGTTTTCAAACTGTTTTATTCTTTTAACTTTCATGTTAAGTTTTACGCCGTTTTATGCATACCTACAAAATGTTTCGAACACTGCTAGCCAAAGGAAGGTGCAAAACTTGAGAACTCTCCAAGGCCACCAAACCCACCGACTGGGTCATCTGTTTCCATTTGTTCTTCCTGACCACCTGTAATGTAAGTAATTAAAAAATAACACAACTTGTTTTGCAATTATTTTTTATTGTTAGCAATTTTTAAACCCTAACTCTCACACAAAGGGGAATAATGAGTTACTCTAAGCAGGGATCTGCACAAGGAGGGGAAGGCAATTATGGTTCATAACCCTCCCAACCATAAAATCTTAATATTTGTGCAGTTTGTCCATAAATTCTTAAATATTCTGCATAGTTTTACCCATTTTTGATGGGTCTTCTAAAGTTATTCCCAACTCCATAATAAAGTCCTGCATATTCGCCTACCTCTAAGACTGGCCAAAGGACCCCTGAGGGGAAATTGAACAAAAAGATCCTCCCAGTGAGTTCTTTTCCTTCTTACACTTTGAACCTGCATAAAAACTATGAAAGCTTTTATTTCTTTTTAAATAGAACAGCTAGTTTTTCCAAACGAAATTGAAGGGGGACATTAAAAGTCTAACTAATAAAACGTTATCCTGTATATGGGCTTGGCTCTCTTTATTCTAAGGTTCAACTAATAATTACCTTGTAGTATTTTTCACTGCAACAATAGGCAGTTGACAATTACAGGGGTTTTCTTTACTATTTGCCTATCAAAGATCTTAAACTATAAACTCAGCTATTCGAAACAAATTTTTCCATTCTTCAGGCACAAATCATATAAATGAAATCTTTGTTGTATTGCTCTTCTATTAGGGTATTTCTTCTTCCTCATTAGTCTAAAAGTCGAATGTTAGGGTAAATGCTGAGAGCTGAGCAGGGGGGGGGGGGGCTAATATTCTGGATAGTTTCTGTGAATTTTTAGTTTCAATGTGGCTCTTTATTTTCATTTGAAAACTTGCCCTTTTTTTACATTTCATTTTTCTTCGATTTTAATATCAAAATTGAAGGTATCTCAGGGATTTTGGCTCCAAAATTAGTTTTTGTATTCCATTAGAATAATCATTTTGACTTTCAATCGTGTATTATTTTTTCAGCTATAGGACCACAAGACGCCATGTAGCAGCATGACTTGTGAAACTGGCAGGATATTTATTTACTTTTTCAATCATTCTGATTCGAATGGCTATATCAGAAAGTATAATCCTTAGTATTTTGACCCTAGCTGGACCGAAATTTGTTTTGCTGCACCAAATTATATAAATCAGCAATTCCCTACAGCACAATCCCCATAATTACTGAAAGTAAGGGCAATAAAGATTTTAACTTCTGATCAGGTGTGCCATCTTCAGATTTTCTATAGCCATGGGTTTCCTGTGACAACCCATGGAAAAAAGAAGAAAAAAAAAAACAAGTAAAAAACAAAACAAAAAACAATAAAATGAAAAAAAAATAAAAATGACAAAGACACAGCAACAGATAAAGAAATAAGCTCTTGGTGCTATGAGGGGTTGAGATAGATCCTTAATCCCTTGATATTTATAGAAAAAAGAACAGAGATGTGGATTGACAGATAAGAAATAGAGATTTCCACATGTAAGAGTGGAGTAGCTACCCCCTCAAACACCCATTATGACTAAAACAATTAAGATTTTTTTCTTGTTATTATAATTTTGAAAAAGGAATGAAAATACAAATCCATCTTAATGAGAAAAAAAAATCAAAACAAAATACATTTATGATGGACAGTCAAATCACTTACTATTTTGAAGGATATTTACATTCATGACATTTTTTTCCTTTGAAATTGATTCCATTCAAACATATGCAAAATGATGATCAAATATAATCTTTTTAAACACCAGCCTACTGAGTCAAGCAAATCAATAATAACACTCAAACCTTTGAGGGAGGTTACAGCTCAACTATTTAATCACTTTAGTTTCTGTTTTTTCAAACTTGAACTCTTTATTCCTAGGAATTAACGTTCGTTTTCAAGCTTGAACAACTGAAGAGAGAGCTGGCTTTCTAAAAAAAAAATACAATATTCTTGACAAATTCATTAAACTTGCGACATATGGAAACTCAACAATGAAACATTGTTCAGACAAGCCATCAAATAGGACAATAAGTGAGCTTCCATGAGCTTAAACGTTTATTAAACAGTTTGTGTCAAATTATAGTAATTATAAGAGTCTGTTGGTCTATCTTTAGCAGTAGTCAATACCTGGTCATCAAAATACAAGAAATATTCAATATAAGATAACAGATGTAATACTATGTGCATCAAGCAGCACATTAAGTGAGCTTTCACGAGCTTAAACGTTTATTAAACAGTTTGTGTCAAATTATAGTAATTATAAGAGTCTGTTGGTCTATCTTTAGCAGTAGTCAATACCTGGTCATCAAAATACAAGAAATATTCAATATAAGATAACAGATGTAATACTATGTGCATCAAGCAGCACATTAAGTGAGCTTTCACGAGCTTAAACGTTTATTAAACAGTTTGTGTCAAATTATAGTAATTATAAGAGTCTGTTGGTCTATCTTTAGCAGTAGTCAATACCTGGTCATCAAAATACAAGAAATATTCAATATAAGAAAGCAGCACATTAAGTGAGCTTTCATGAGCTTAAATGTTTATAGTAACTAATTCCACAAACATTGTGTAGGGAATATTCAATTTTTTTTTCAGATAAGCAATCAACCTTCATAACTTGGTATAAAAAAACCCAGTCAAAATGCAAAATCAAGCAGCACACTAAGTGACCTTTCATGAGCTTAGATATTTATAGTAACTAATTCCATAAACATTGTGCAGGGAATATTCAAATTTTTCAGATAAGCAATCAACCTTAATAATTTGGTATAAAAAAGAGTCAAAATGAGTGGTACATTACACTTCAAAAGCTGGTATATAATGCAGCTGTTCATAGCTTAGAAAATTTGTAATTGCTTTAACTTTGACTATTACTTTTTATTTTTCATTGCAGAACAGTTAATCACTTATAGGGATTTTATTGCTATTTCAACAAGTTAAGATACAACAAGAGCTAAGAGCTCATATGGCACTTGTGACAAGGCTGGAAGAGCCAAGAGCTCATATGGCATGAGCTCTAGCAAAATTCTAAGATTAAATAGATTGATTTTAAAGGAAAATCAGAGGCTTAAAGCCGGTTGGGATTTAAAATAAGAGCTATGAAACACAAGGTCCTTCTAAATATCAAAATTTATTAAATTCCAATCACCAGCTCGTAAGTTAAAAAAAATAAATTTTTTCTAAATTTTCCTCCCCCTTCAGCCCCCCAGATGGTTGAATCGGGGGAAACAACTGTATCAAGTCAATTTTTGCAGGTCCCTGACACACCTATCGATTTTCATCATCCTAGCACATCCAGAAGCACCAAACTCGAAAAAAGCACTGGGTCCCCCCTAACTCCCCCAAAGAGAGCGGGTCCAGTCCAGTTACGTCAATTACGTATCTACGACATTTGCTTATTCTACCCACCAAGTTTCATCCTACTCTCTCCACTCTAAGCATTTTCCAAGATTTCCGGTTTTCCCTTCCAACTCCCCCCAATGTCACCAGATCTGGTGGAAATTTAAAATAAGAGCTCTGAGACACAAGTTCCTTCTAAATATCAAATTTCATTAAGATCTGGTCACCTGTTCCTAAGTTGGAAATACCTCAATTTTTCTAAAATTTTCCAAATTAACATCCCCCCAACTCCTCCAAAGAGAGCGGATCCATTCCAATTATGTCAATCAAGTATCTAGAACTTGTGATAATTCTTCCCATCAAGTTTCGTCTGGATCTCTCTACTCTAAGCATTTTCCAAGATTTCTGTTTCCCCCCTCCAACGCCCTATGTCCCCGGATCCGATTCGAATTGAAAATGCAGCATCTAAGACATACAATCTTTCTATATATCAAGTTTCATTAAGATTCAATGACCCATTCATAAGATAAAGATACCTCAATTTTTATAATTTCCGGTTCCCCCTGCAACTCCCCCTAATGTCACCAGATCTGGTCAGGATTTAGAATGATCACCCCTTAATAAGTTACAAAAACCTCATTTTTCCTAAATTTTCCTCACCCTTCAGCCCCCCAGATGGTCGAATCGGGGAAAACGACTTTATCAAGTCAATTTGTTCAGGTCCCTGACCCACCTATAAATTTTTATCATCCTAGCACATCCAGAAGCACCAAACTAAAAAAAAACACTGGATCCCCCCTAACTCCCCCAAAGACAGCGGATCTAGTCCAGTTATATCAATCACATATCTACGACATTTGCATATTCTACCCACCAAGTTCCATCCCAATCTCTCCACTCTAAGCATTTTCCAAGATTTCTGGTTTCCCTCTCCAACTCCCCCCAATGTCACCAGAATTGGTCAGGATTTAAAACAACAGCTCTGAAACTTGAGTTCCTTCTAAATATCAAATTTCAATAAGATCTGGTCACCTGTTCCTAAGTTAAAAATACCTCAATTTTTCCAATTTTTCCAAATTAACACCCCCCTCCCCCAATTCCTCCAAAGAGAGCTGATCCATTTCAATTACGTTAATCACATGTCTAGAACCTGTGCTTATTCTTCCCATCAAGTTTTGTCCTGATCTCTCCATTCTAAGCATTTTCCAAGATTTCTGGTTTCTAAGATTTCTGTTTTGCCCCTCCAAACCCCTATGTTCCGGGATCTAAATTTCATTAAGATCCGGTCACCTGTTCCTAGATTAAAAACACCTCAAATTTTCTAATTTTTCCAAATTAACACACACACCCCCCCAACTCCTCCAAAGAGAGCTGCTCTATTCCAATTATGTCAATCACGTATCTAGAACTTGTACATATTCTTCCCATCAACTTTCGTCTTGATCTCTCCACTCTAAGCATTTTCCAAGATTTTTGGTTTCCAAGATTTCTGTTTTCCCCCGTCCAACCCCCAATGTCCCCAGATCCGATCTGAATTAGAAATGGAGCATCTAAGACATAAAATCTTTCTATATATCAAGTTTCATCAAGATTCAATCACCCATTCATAAGATAAAGATGCCTCAATTTTCACAATTTCCAGTTCCCCCTCCAACTCCCCCCCAATGTGACCGGATTAAGTCAGGATTTAGAATAAGAGCTCTGAAATACAAGATCCTTCTAAATATCAAATTTGAATAAAATCTGATCACCTGTTAATAAGTTACAAAAATCTCATTTTTCTAATTTTTCCAAATTACCCCCCCCCCCCCAAAGAGAGCGGATCCGGTCCGGATATGTCAGCCACGTATCTTGGACTTGTGCTTATTCTTCCCACCAAGTTTCATCCTGATCTCTCCACTCTAAGCCTTTTCCATGATTTCTGGTTCCCCTCACCCCAACTCACCCCAATGACACTGGATCTGGTCAGGATTTAAAATAAGAGATCTGAGTTACGAGGTCCTTTTAAATATGAAATTTCATTAAGATCTGATAACTCCTTTGTAAGCTAAAAATACCTCATTTTTTTAATATTTCAGAATTAACCCTCCCCCCAACTCCCCCAAAAAGAGCGGATCCGTTCCGGTTATGTCAATCACGTATCTAGGACTTGTGCTTATTTTTCTCACCAAGTTTCAACCAGATCCTTCCACTCTAAGCATTTTCCAAGATTTTAGGTTTCCCCCTCCAACTCCCCCCAATGTCACCAGATCCGGTTGGGATTTAAAATAAGAGGTCTGCGACACGATATCCTTCTAAATATTAAATTTCATTAAGATCTGAATACCCTTTCCTGAATAAACCGTCCCCCCACTCCCCCACCCAGATGGTCAAATTGGGAAAATGACTATTTCTAATT
The DNA here is from genome assembly GCF_032884065.1 of Artemia franciscana. Lineage (NCBI taxonomy): Eukaryota > Metazoa > Arthropoda > Branchiopoda > Anostraca > Artemiidae > Artemia > Artemia franciscana. The sequence continues at coordinate 19,347,186 of NC_088877.1, forward strand.
TAATCTGGTCTGGTCCCTGATATACCTGCCAAATTTTATTGTCCTAACCTATCTGCAAGTGCCTAAACTAGCAAAACTGGGACCCAACAGACAGACAGACCAACAGAATTTGTGATTGCTATATGTCACTTGGTGAATACCAAGTGCCATAAAAACTAAACAAAAAATGATTTGTTAAAATTGTTCATCTTAAGTAAACTCTGAAACCTACAGCTTTATTCATGAATCCAACCACAATTTTGGATTCTTGTTGAATCATAGTTCATACTGTATTGATTGGAGCCCCCCCTCCCCAATCTTACACAGATTCTCAAACAGTTTGTGGTAACAAACTGTAGTAATGAGCAACCAGGGTCAATAGTAACTGAAACTCTGAAAGGGATTGTCCCTCCCTCATTGCCTTGCTCTTTACGGTAAAACTTCGTATAAGAATTCTAGCAAATTCCTCTGGTGTTAAATTTCTCATGAAAAATTTACCCCCTAACAAACTTCCCTCTCATTGGAAATTCTCCCCGTGAAAAATTTTACTAGCAGAAAATCTCCCCCACTCAAAAAATGTGTGTATACTTCCCTATAATAGGCTACTTAAGCAACGGGCAAATCTTATAACTTAGACCTATTCCAAGGAGGATCGTGGTATTAAGGTAAAACTTCGTATAAGAATTCCAGCAAATTCTCCTGGTGTAAAATTTCTCATAAGAAATTTACCCCCCTAGAAACTTACCTCCCATGGTAAATTCTTCCAGTAAAGAATTTCACTATCAGAAAATCTCTCCCACTCAAAAAATGGATGTATACTTCCCTACATTAGGCTACGTAAGTAACGTGTAAATTTTATAACTTAGACCTATTCCCAGGAGGATCGTGGTATCTCGAAAGGTATAATTGTTCGGCCTTTTAACTATTCTGAACAAAATGATACTTCTACTACTAACAAATTACCGCAGCACCAAGCCGCCTGAGGCCAACACGGCTAAGCTCAGTCCTCTTCCATCCCAATCTATCCAAAGCTTCCCTCTTTACACTCTCCCAGAAAATTCCCATTTCATTTAGCTTTCTTTATGAAATCCTCCCACCCCAACCGTGGAGGACCAGCTTTCTGTTTAGCCCTAGACGGCTGGCCAAAAAGGACAATCGTCGGTAATCTGCCATCCTTCTTCCGCAAAGCGTGCCCTAGCCATCTTAACCTTTCTCTCATTACAGCCATAGAAAGTAGGATGCTATTTCATAATTTTGATTGGACCATTCAGATAATAAAAATTCTAGTTGTGGATTCCTTCCAGAATTTTTTTGCATAGGCTACGATTCCACCTAAAAAATAGCTGACTCCTCTAGCATACTTATATTTGAAGAAAGATCTGTTTTCACTTAAGTTGTGATCCTTTTTAAGATCACAAGGGATCCCAACGCGCAGCAAATATTTTCGGAAAATTCCTCCCCTCCCGCAATGAAAATATTCTCCCACATAAATTTTCTCTATTAAAATTTTATTGAGAGCTTAAAGGTTGCGGTTTTTAAGCCATGGGGGTATTTTCCGGGGGAAATATCCCCCCCCCCGAACGAAAAATAGAAACACTGTTTAAGCGCTTTCAGAAACGCTTAGGCCTATTACCCTATTCATAAAAAGAAAGCAATATGTAGCAAACTCCCTCACGTAATAGGCTAATTTATGTTCGTTTTAAATTATAATAAACCCTTCACCAGAAAGATAAGACCGGAAAGAAGAATTTGAAGTTATGTTTTCTTGTTTTGAAGTGTGTTCAAATATTCGATAACGAGAAGGTTATGATTTAGCGGATGCCCTTGGGCTTTTGAAATAAACTTATCTATCTATCTATCTATGCAATATCCAATAGGTCATTGGATCTCAAATTTACAATTTAAAGTCTATTGAATTTTCAGTCGAAGCGCTTTATCTAAGTTAATGAGCTTTAGGTAAACAAAATTGTGTCCCTGTGTAATCTATATAGCCTAAAAAGAAACTTGGGCTTGTTTATTTTAATTTTCATGCCATTTAAGGCTTGCTGGGGGGAGGGGTTGCAAAAAGAAACCTTAAAAAACAAATTAAAACTACGTTTATGCATTTTTAAGACGTCTTCGTGTTGGAGAAACGTTTTTTGGGGGAGGAGGGGTCTAATCCCTTCATCATGCTTTCTGGATTCCGTATATGAAAGGGGCTGTCCCCTCCTCAACACCCCCATTCCTTACGCTAAAGTTTGACTCTTTGTCACAGTTCTACTATTTAAAACAGTAGGAAACTTTAGCGTAAAGAGCATGGCGTTGAGGAGGGGATAGCCCTTTTCATATGCGGAATCAATTCTGTTTAGTTATAGTTTTAAGTTTTCATGTCACTCCTTCGTTACTTTCAGTGAAAAAAAAAAAAATTTTTTATTTAATTTCTGTACACATTTGAATTAATGCAGGTTTTGATTTTAGCTCATCATCCATGAATAATTAAAACCTAATTTAAAAATAATTAAAAATAAATCTAATTAATAATTTAATTAATAATTCAAAAATAAAACGGCTAATTTGTTTTTCGAACTTTTGATCAGACGATTTTGATCAAAAGGGTGGGGGAGGTGGCCTAGATTCCCTCCGATTTTTTTTGGTTGCTTAAAAAGTAACAAAAAATGTTTTTTTTTTTAAATAATGCTGTAAAATCCAGCACCCCCTTCTTGGAAATGCTCTTCCCCGTGATAAATTCATCTATAGTAACATCCTCCCACGTATCCCACTCCCCCTGACCATAAAACTTTTTATATATAAAACGTTGGATTTCACACGTTTTATACTTTAAACGTCTTTTTGTGTTGGAGAAATTTTTGGAGGGAGAGGGAGGGGACTAATTCCTTAATCCTGATTCCTGGATTTGGTCTTCTTTATTCTCTCCTGAAATATTTTTCTAACTTGTAAAAATGAATACAAAAACATAATATTATATAATATATATATATATATATATATATATATATATATATATATATATATATATATATATATATATATATATATATATATATATATATATATATATATATAAATAAGCTGTCTGTCGAGTGACGTCATGTTTGTCGACTGACAAAATTACAGATCGGGACATCGGGACACAAATGACGACCGGGACACCGGGATATCTATATATATAAAAATAAGTTGTCTGTGTGTGTGTCGAGTGACGTCATGTTTGTGTGTCGACTGACGTCATGTTTGTCGACTGACGAAATTACAGACCGGGACATCGGGACACAAATGACGACCGGGACACCGGGACATAGGGAATATAAATGACGACTGGGACACTCAAAGAGAAAGCGACCGGGACACAAGGAATGTTCGATTAGCAATCACCATCAACAAAGCACCGGGACACAAATGACGACCGGGACACAGGGAATATAAATGACGACCAGGACACTCAAAGAGAAATTACAGACAGGGACACCGGAACACAAATGACGACCGGGACAAAAATGACGACCGGGACACAGGGAATATAAATGACAACCGCGACACTCAAAGAGAAATTACAGACTGGGACACCGGGACACAAATGACGACCGGGACAAAGGGAAACAACAACAACGGGGACGCTGAGGGGCACAGGGGGATATATAGATGACGCTGGGGACACAGGGAATGTTCGATTAGCAATCACCATCAACAAAGCTCAAGGGCAATCATTAGAATAATGAGGTATAGATCTGAATACAGATTGTTTTTCCCATGGACAATTATATGTTGCATGTTCAAGAGTCGGTAAACCTGACAATCTATTTATATGCACAGACAATGGGACAGCCAAGAATGTTGTATATTCGCAAGTTTTACGTAGTTAAAAAAAATCTATATATCTATCTATATTCACAGGTGGGACACAGGGACACAACTACAATGGCGCGTAACCAATATGGCACGTAACGACTTACGCGCGCGGGGGGTATTGGGGGGGGGGCGCGGAGCGTCCCCACCAACTAGGTGTTGGGGTGGCGCGAAGTGCCACCCCAACAGCTAGTTTATATATATAAAAATAAGTTGTCTGTGTGTGTGTGTCGAGTGACGTCATGTTTGTGATTCGACTGACGTCATTTCTGTCAACTGACGAAATTACAGACCGGGACATCGGGACACAAATGACGACCGGGACACCGGACATCTATATATATCTATCTATATATATATATATATATATATATATATATATATATATATATATATATATATATATATATATATATATATATATATATATATATATATATATATATATATATATATATATATATATATAAATAAGTTGTCTGTGTGTGTCTGTCGAGTGACGTCATGTTTGTGTGTCGACTGACGTCATGTTTGTCGACTGACGAAATTACAGACCGAGACATCGGGACACAAATGACAACGGGGACACCGGCACATAGGAAAAATAAATGATGACCGGGACACTCAAAGAGAAAGCTACCGGGACACAAGGAATGTTCGATTAGCAATCACCATGAATAAAGCACCGGGACACAAATGACAACCGGGACACAGGGAGTATAAATTACGACCAGGACATAAGTAAAAAAAAAACTAAAATACCTAAAAAAAAGGTAAAAACTACATAAAAAGACTAGAAAGAAAAAAAACTAAAAACTAATATAAAAACTAAAAAAGCTAAAAAACTAAAAATACTAAAAAAAAAGAAAAACAGGAAAAAAACAGAAAAATAAACGAGAAAAACCAAACTAAAAAAATAAAAATAAAAAAAACTAAAAAGAAAAAAGAAAAAAACTAAAAAAACTTAAAAAAGTAAAAACCAAAAAAAAACTAAAAAGAAAAAAGGGGAAAAATGCAAAAATTTATTTCATCATATACCATTTCAAAAACGAATGCATATACAAACCGGGACACCGGAATACAAATGACGACCGGGACACAGGGAATATAAATGACGAACGGGACACAGGGACACAACTACAACGGGGACGCCGGGGAGCACAGGGGGATATATAAATGACGAAGGGGACACAGGGAATGTTCGATTAGCAATCACCATCAACAAAACTCAAGGGCAATCATTAGAATCATGAGGTATCACTAAAAAAACTAAAAAAAAGGTAAAAAACTAAAAACTAAAAAAAAGACCAATTCAAAAACGAATGTATATACAGACCGGGACACCGGGACACAAATGACGACCGGGACACCGGGACACAAGGAATATAAATGACGCCCAGGACACTCAAAGAGAAATCACAGACTGGGACACCAGGACACAAATGACGACCGGGATACAGGGAATATAAATGATGACCTGGACACAGGGATACAACTACAACGGGGACGCCGGGGGGCACAGGGGAATATATAAATGACGACGGCGACACAGGGAATGGTCGATTAACAATCACCATCAACAAAGCTCAAGGGCAATCATTATAATCATGAGGTATAGATCTGAATACGGATTGTTTTCCCATGGACCATTATATGTTGCATGTTCAAGAGTCGGTAAGAGCGCTGGGGGGCTTGGGGGGGCACGAAGCGCCACCCCAACAGCTAGTAGGGAATATAAATGACGACCGGGACACTCGAAGAGAAAGCGACCGGGACACAAGGAATGTTCGATTAGTAATCACCATCAACAAAGCGCCGGGACACAAATGATGACCGGGACAAAGGGAATATAACTATACGGGAAAACACCCTTTTGTTTAAGTAGATTGTATTGATGATCATTTGAAAATTTCTGTCGTATGATTTGGAAAGACTGTGAATCTTAAGCCTTTTGTACAGCAATCAAATTTTCCAAGGATTTTGGCAGGAATGCAAAAGTGTCAAAGAAGAGAATTGAATAGCGGCGTTCTTGGTTATTTTCAAGGCTCCAGGACCAGCTAATTTTTAAGGTGAGAAATTTTTCGCTTGATTTAGCCAATGGTTCGTATTGTAAATTAAAACCTTCAATTTGTGAAAGGGCTTCCAAAACATGTTTTATGTCATAACTTAAATTATGGAACCCAACCGGAATATACCGCTTATGTCTTAAAACGGTGTTACATGTCGAGTGAGCTAAACATTCAAAATTCGGTCCTTAAATATAATGGCAGTGGTGTCTGACTGTTCTATCTCCTACTTTTTTCGGTTTTTCGATCAGGGGTTTTTCACATATACCGCAAATAGTCTCTTGAAATTTATGACTATCTTTTTCAGTAATTATCATCTCGTGACAAGTATCATATATTTCGTCTAAGCAGTTCTGTGCGTCTTGAATGAGTAATATCATGCCGTCAATGTGGCAATTTGGAACATAGGTTTCTCGGTATTGCTCAAGTAATTTACCGTATTTGACGACGGTATGTGCGTACGCTGCTGGCCTGTGCTCTGAAATTATTCCTTTTCGAATAGGTTCGTCAACTTTTTTGATGATTGACTCGAAATCTGCGAAAATTCTATATTGAAATGGCATTTTATTATAGAAATCCTTAAATTCGATTATTGGTTTTTCGCCCTTTGGCATAGATACTGTTTGTAAACCGTGAGGAGAGCAGGCTTCGATATGGTGTTTTAATTTATCCTCAGTCCTTGATGGTGACAGGCAGTATGGGCAATAGAATCGCGCTGTTTTTCTTGAAGATAGTAAACGACTTAGATTTACGATAGGCCAAAAAGGAGCGTAGTCTGCATTATCCAACTCTCCGTACAGTAAATAGGCATAATATTTTACATTGGAATTAGATGGAGCACGAATTGGACAAATTGCTTTCTCTAGTTCATTATAATGTAATACGCATATCCCTACTGAGGCGGAGGCGTTTTCTTGCTCCCATTTTGAGATATCGTTGATTTTGATTGGCGATTTTCCCTCAAAACAGTTGAATGTAACGGTTGGAAAAATACCGGGTTCTCCATGACTTCCTTCTAGCCCATTCCTATTTAACTCTAGTAAATTAGACTGACTAGAATTGTCTTTTAAAACTTGATGTCCCGCTGCCAAGACCGACCATTTGAAACATTGTAATCCTTGGTCGAACCGCATTTGTAAAATTCCTTTTTTGCTAGCAAGGGTTTGCGGAACTGGAGGTCCGTTCCGGCCGACGGGAATGGGAAAATCCCCGTCAAATTTTGCAATACGAATATCGAGAATCTGGATTCCTGTAAGTGAAAATCCACTCCCATTTTCTGCATACTTTTCCGCCGATTCATTGATTTTTGTGATGCATTTGTCAATTTCTGTATCTATATCCCCACCTCTTTTAAAACGTTCCATGTACGAAAGCAAAGGGACAGTCCTATCCTCTTCATCTTCCCGGCTAAAAATTGCATTAACTGCCAGTTGAGCTCTTGCGCTAGTGCGTTCTTCTTCTTGAATTTGCCGTATTATTCCACCGATAGTTTGGCGCAAAACATTGACTAGTTCGCCAGATCTTTGGGTCTTAAAGGTGACATTGGATTTAAAGGTATATGATCTTAAGTAATTGTGAAAGGCATGATCTTTCAATTCAAATTGAGCTCCTCCAAACTGATTAGAAGGACCCGGTTGATCTAAATCTACTAGTAAGAAGAGATCATCGTCGTTATCATTTAAAAAATTTTGGACTAGCGAGTCAACACTGGTTTGTGTGTCGCTACCATTCAATTCAAACTGAGCCTTTCCAAACTGATTAGAAGGACCCGTTTTATCTAAATCTACTTGTAAGAAGAGATCATCTTCGTTAGAATCCAAAAAATTTTGGATTAGCGAGTCAACACTGTTTTGTGTGTCACTACCATTAATTGAAACTCTGATCTTTTTCGCTGGTGGTTATGAAAATCCAGAACCCTGACTACTTCCACTGTTTAAATTTTCACTTTCCATAATAAATCACTGAACACTCTCTTATCGTAAGCAAAACTGTAACTGATGCTATAATCTTTAACCCTTGCCTTTTATAGCTTTTGCTCAAGATTATGCAATATTGTGAAATTTGTGCAATATTGGGAAATGCCCTCCTTTTGACAATTCTGATTGGAAAATCCAATGGCCTATTGGAATGCTGAAATGTCATCAATTGCAAAACATGTCTAACCCTGCTTTCAATAACACCTTTGTTTACCGACCATTGGAATGTAGTTACCAAAATTGCCAAATAGAATGTAGCCCCCTTTTTCCGCAATACCTCTCTTAATTGCATTTGTACAAATCATTAACATTCTTTTTCTTTACAGGGTTCTCCTCCAGTATTCCTAAATTTCTCACAAGAAAACTATATTTATGTATATATTTTATTTAATTTGTATATTTTTATTCTCTACAATACATTTTTATATGTCTACTTCTTACTCCAGACTACTTATGCCATATTGGAAGCTTGGAAAAACCTAGACCTACTCTTAGAAATATTTTTAAAAGAATTAAAATTCATAAATTTACTAGCCTAGACTATATTGTGTAATAACCACCAGGTTCGTAAATACCTACCTTTGCGACATCGCAATGTTGCGTCACTTGCATCTGGAAGACTGTTGAATGGAGGATTGGGGTGGGGAGGGGCGGGGCTTGAATTGCCTATCCTTGTCGCAGAAACTGTTACGGCCTATACCGGATATATTACGTATATAAGATGGATTACCTCTCCTCAATGGCTAGCTTTTACGCCAAAGTTTCGTTTTAACTTGATACTCTAATTAAACAGCCTTTGTGATTAACTAGTCATTTTTAAATAATTGGACCAAAAATTAAACTTAGGTTAGTATAAGGTTATTATTAGTTAAAAAAAGTAACATTCACGAACTGTTTGACTGTTGTCGTTGCTATGTTTTTGATCAATTTTCATAACATTTTTGTGAATTCGGTTGCACTACATAAGCGTGATCAGATCCTTAAATGAATCTGTAAATAGTACGGTAAATAATTAATATATAAATTTTAGAAATAAAAGGGGGTTTAATTAATGAAGCAGTGAACACAAGGTACCAAAAAGAAAACACACACAAACATTATATACAAAACATACATGCAGCTCCACATCCGAGAGCCTTTATCAACGGGAAAAAAAGAGAAACCAAAAATAGTTTAAATCATTAAAGACAACAATACAACAAATAAAGAGAAGAAAAAAGACAAACAAATAAATGAAATTCACATTCTAAACAATATTCTGAAATTTTCTGTTAATTATTGTTTTTTGTTATTTTTTGTTTTTTGTGGGTTTCTAGTACGTTATATTTCACTACTTGATTACTTAAACTCGTTTTTTCTTTCAGTTCTAAATGGAAAAGCAGTAGGGTCTAAGAAATTATCTACAATTAATTATAATTAATACAATAAATGCAATTAATAGTTAAGATAGCAAGAAACCAATTTTTGTTACTGAGCTTTGGTAAAATGAAGAGATAATTAAATTGAGCAAAAAAAACGATCAGAGATATCGAAATCGATATAGCAGATATAGAAAGTTGAAATATCGATAAATCGTTTAATCAAATTATCGCCCAACGCTTCAAATTTAAAGCGAAACATCTAACCGTAAAACTCCTACAATAACGGACTTGAAGCAAAACAGTGGTGAGCTTTGTTTGGGTGAGCTAATTGCCTATAGGCAGTTAGATTGCCTCTGCATACACCTTGTCAACGTAGCGTTGACCACCGATGTGAGGTTTGAATATGACGTAAAGTACACAAATCTATATATATAAAAATAAGTTGTAAGTTTGTCCATGTTTTGTGTTTGTCCGCGTATATGTGTTGTTTGTCCGCATATGACGTCTGAAAAATAAAGAAGAAAAAGAAAACTAAAAAAAAAGGTAAAATTCTAAAAAAAAAGACTAAAAAAACTAAAAAGCTAAAAAACTAAAAAAAGAAAAAAATTAAAAAAGGTAAAAAACTAAAAAGAAAAAAAAAGCTAAAAAACTAAAAAAGCTACAAAACTTAAAAAAGAAAAAACTAAAAAAGAAAAAAAATTATGCATGTTTGTTTTTTTGTATATTTGAGGGTTTGCATTTTTTTTGCTTGTTTCAGGGTTTGCATACGACGTCTGAAAAATAAAGAAGAAAATGAAAACTAAAAAAGAAAAAAAAGGTAAAAAACTAAAAAAGACTAAAAAACTAAAAAAACTAAAAAAACTAAAAAAAAGAAAAAACTAAAAAAATAGAAAAATAAAAAACTAAAAAAGAAAAACCAAAAAAAGAGAAAAACTAAAACAAAATAAAAAACAAAAAAAGAAAAAACTAAAAAAGAAAAAAAAGCTAAAAAAAGTAAAACAAAAAAAAAACTAAAAAAAAGAGACACAAATTACGACCGGGACACAGGGAATATAAATGACGACCGGGACACAGGGAATATAAATGACGACCGGGACACTCAAAGAGAAATTACAGACTGGGACACCGGGGCACAAATGACGACCAGGACACAGGGAATATAAATGACGACCGGGACACAGGGTCACAACTACAACGGGGACGCCTGGGGGCACAGGGGGGATATATAAATAACGACGGGGACACAGGAAATGTTCGATTAGCAATCACTATCAACAAAGCTTAAGGGCAATCATTAGAAAAATGCGGTATAGATCTGAATACTGATTGTTTTTCCCATGGACGATTATATGTTGCATGTTCAAGAGTCGGTAAACCTGACAATCTATTTATATGCACAGAAAATGGGACAGCGAAGAATGTTGTATATTCGCAAGTTTTACGTAGTTAAAACATATATATATATATATATATATATATATATATATATATATATATATATATATATATATATATATATATATATATATATATATATATATATATATATATATATATATATATATATATATATCACAGGTGGGACACAGAGACACAACTACAATGGCGCGTAGTGACTTACGCGCCCGGGGGGGCTTGGGGGGCGCGAAACTCCCCCACCAACTAAGTGTTGTGATTTTCCAGAGGTTCTGACTATAACTGATCTATATGACACAATGCCTTATATTTTATTGAGAGGTTCTAGGGAGGTAGGACGTGAAACCTATAATCAGTACCCTTTTATAACAAAAACTGACGTTGACCTTTTTAGTGTGATGATCTAAATTTGAAAGTTTTTTTTCTCCCGTTTATTTCGTATATTAAAAAAAAGGCTAAAAAGGAGCCAAAATAATTCTAAAAACAAAGATTTTCTGATGGAAGTGAAGAGCTAAGTTGAAACTAAAAACGAAAAAAATACTTCTTCGCGCCATATATAGCACATATTTACAGAACTAGCTCAAATAAACATTCATGATATTTCCCTAAATGTGTAGAATTTCGAAAAACTTGCGACTTATTAAAAAAATAACACAATTAATTGTTTTTTAATAAAAAGCTGAAGTGTGTTATTCAAACATTCTTCCCACCCTCCACATTTTGGGAGGGCTCATTAGTATCAATTTTTCCAATGTTTGGATGATTGTCGACATGCTTTTGGCGGCCGGAGCACAAGTCGTAATTTGACCAACGTTATTGATGCTCGAACTAATAAGTTATCTGTTCTTGATATAACGTCTTACTAAGAAAAAAAGGCTTAGATCCGTTCAGGATTTAAAATAAGAGCTCTGAGACACGATATCCTTCTAAATATCAAATTTCATTGAGATTCGATCACCCGTTCGAAAGTTAAAAATACCTCATTTTTTTCTAATTTTTCAGAATTAACCCCCCCTTCCCAACTACCCCAAAGAGAGCGGATCCGTTCTGGATATGTCAATCATGTATCTAGTACTTGTGCTCATTTTTCCCACCAAGTTTCATCCCGATCCCTCCACTCTAAGTGTTTTCCAAGTTTTAGTTTCCCCCTCCCAAACCCCCTCCCCCAATGTCACCAGATCCGGCCGGGATTTAAGATAAGAGCTCTGAGACACGATATTCTTCTAAATATCAAATTTCATTGAGATCCGATCACCCGCTCGTAAGTTAAAAATGCCTCATTTTTTCTAATTTTTCAGAATTAGCCCCCCTCTCCCCAACTACCCGAAAGAGAGCAGATCCGTTCCGGTTATGTCAATCATGTATATAGGACTTGTGCTTATTTTCCCACCAAGTTTCATCCCGATCCCTCCACTCTAAGTGTTTTCCAAGTTTTAGGTTTCCCCCTCCCAACTCCCCCCAATGTCTAATTTAAAAAACCTCATTTTTTCTAATTTTTCAGAATTAGCCCCCCCCCAAACTACCCCAAAGAGAGCGAATCCGTTCCAGTTATGTCAATCATATATCTAGGACTTGTGCTTATTTTTCCCACCAAGTGTCATCCCGATCCCTCCACTCTAAGTGTTTTCCAAGATTTTAGGTTCCCCCCACTCCCCCCCAATGTCATCAGATCCGGTCGGGATTTAAATTAACAGCTCTGAGACACGATATCCTTCCAAACACCAAACTTCAATGATATCTGATCAACCGTTCGTAAGTTAAAAATACTTCAATTTTTCTATTTTTTTCCGAATTAACGGGCCCCCACTCCCCCCAGACGGTCAAATCGGGAAAACGACTATTTCTAATTTAATCTGGTCCGGTCCCTGATACGTCTGCCAAATTTCATCGTCCTAGCTCACCTGGAAGTGCCTAAAGTAGCAAAACCGGGACCGACAGACCGACAGAATTTCCGATTGCTATATGTCACTTGGTAAATACCAAGTGCCATAAAAAAACCATAATATAAACTCCAGATTTCCTACTCTTACTGCATATAGTGCGAAGATTTTAAAGCTGTGATGTGATTTTTTTAGTTAATCTGTAATTTTAATGCTTCCCAGACACATTCAATTCAGATTCGCCAACAAAATGATTCGTCAACAAAATCTATAACGTATGCTCAATTAATTGACTTCAAATCACATAGAGCATCCTAAATTGCCTCATATTTCAACTATACAAAAATTAGATTTATAAAATTATATTTAAGTTTATATTTTCAGTAACGCATAGTTTTCCAAATTTCTACAATATGTGGAAATACCATGAGTTGATTTATTTGAACTAGTTTTATAGATACATATTGAATATGATATAAAGCAATAATTTTTACTTGCTTTAGGTTTCACTCTATCAGAAAAACTTCTTTTTTCAAGTAAATTGTATCAAAACCGTCCATCGATTCCTGTCACCTTTGTCAATAAAACAAAACTAGTGCATAACAAAAGAAGAAACAGAAAGATCCCGTATGGGCTCAAGGTAAAAATAGGCACTCAAAATAAAAAAATTAATTGACATTAATTCGTACTTATCGGTTATATAATAGACACTCAGAAAGTGAAGTTCATTTGATGCTAATGAAATGAAACAAAGTCTGGTGAATATATAATAATTTAGAAACAAATTTGGGCTCTATATTTGCACATTAGGAGGGGTGGGGGTATATCATAGTATATATTAAATACGTAAACTAAGCATTGCTGTATTTAATATATGCCATGCTTTACCTCCCCCTAAAGTGTGAATATATAGCCCAAATTTGTTTGCATAAACCAAAGCAAACCAAAATACAAACTAAATGCCTAAATAAAAAATAGCTACGATTTATTTTGCAACCAAACTAAAGCTAATTGTGTGGTATAAAAAAAAAATACATGACCAGTTTCTTGTGTCATGCTCGTATCATTCGCGGTCGAAATTGTATAGTGTCTATTATGTAACTGATAAGTACACAAATTTACTGCCAAGAAAATAAAGTAGATTAATCAACATGTTATGTCTGTATCGCAGATTCTTAACTTTCGCTGATGTCTAAAGCACCTCAGGGCTAACCCCTCGTAAACTGGGGTTAGAGTAAACTGGATGCACATTTTCCAAAACAGGCTCCGGGGCACCACCGATTATCACGACAGGAATATCGGATTCTAGACGGTAAGGAGGCAGGGTGGTTTCAACGTCCTCTCCATTACCACTCTGTTCTATTTCTACTGGCTCAGGCGTAGCTGCTACATCCTTGGCTAATTCAGTAAATGTGGGATACGATGGAGCTAAACTTAGTGTTGTAGTCAGCCCTGTTTCAACTGTAGCTGATGCAGGTTGTATGGTTAGATCATCTGTTAGAGTTACAGTCGCTGTTGCTGGAGCTAGAGGTGAGGAAGTAAACGTTTTTGGCGAAAGTGAAAAAGGGTCAAAGGGCTTCGGGGAAGGTGGGGGTTTCTGGGTTTGGTACGAAAATATTTTTTGAATTGTTGTTGGCTGTCTAAATTTATATTGCAATGGTGATTTTGTAGTTACAGATTTTGAAGTTTGGACAACTTTCGGCCCTTTTCTAGGTGAAAGGTTTGGTTTAGGCCCTCCTTGTCTCTTTACTGAAGGAAAAGGTGTAGGCAATATTTTTGCCACGGGTGGGAGGACAACGATTATTTTCGGTTTTTCTTCAACCGGTCTTACAGTTGTTGTAATAGATGGCGGGAGAACCACAATGACTCTATCCCTATGTTCGCTTTTATACTCTGATAGCATGGGAAACGGGTGCTTAGGGATCATTGGTCGCTGAGTTGGCCTTTCAAACAGGAGACCAGGTCTGTGCCCTCTCTGTGGAGGCCAAATATCCCGAACAGGAAACCGGGGGCTCCAATCTGGTCTCCAACCGACTGAGTGATACTTGAGGAACTGATCAAAGCATGGAAGTCCCAAACTGCCACTGAGTATACTCAAAACCTAAAAGTACAAAACATTAAAATTCTGCGAAAATTTTCCTTTTTTGGCTGTCATTTATTCTTATGAAATTTATTAATATTTTGATAATTGCTTCCAGCCTAAATATGCACAAGATAAGAAGAAGAAAAATATCACACAACTTTTTTATAATTCAGTTAGTGTCACTCAGGCCCCAAATACAAACTCCTATTTTTAAAGTGAAGGGAAGATTTGTTACGCAAATCAACACAGTATCTAGAAAAATTAAAGGGGTATTCTGAATCTGAGTATGCTGTCAAAATCGGGTAGAAGCTTTCTTAAACAAAGTACCCTGTCCGTAATTCTAAACTGGAGGCTGATGAGACATGGAGATCATGTGAATTATATTGAAAAATTATTCATTTATTTAATGTGGTAACAACCTGAGGAACCAATCTGGTTGTATTGGTTCGTAACGTCCTATTTTGTAGCTATCGACATTTTACTATTTTGGTTGTATTGAAACGTAACACAGAGAGATTCTTTTAATAAAACACCGCATAAAAAAACACCGAAATACCGCATGAATTTCTGCGATTTTTTGCAGTAGCAAGTGTCAAATTAAAAAAAAGAAGTACAAAGAACGTAGGCAAAAAATCATCAAAATTAAGCTAAAAACATATGGTGCCATAAAGTTTAAGAAGGTTTGGCTTTCTTTTGAAAGCATTTGGGAACCTTTTCCCTTAAGAACCAACATATTATTATTGTTTGCGTTTTTACAGACGAAAGCGTTGTCAAATTCTACGAGTTAGTTTTTCTTATCTTCCAAGTGTAGAACTTCCACAATCACCATTAATGAACAATTGAAACCCAAAATGAACAGAAATTACAATAGATAGTCTAGTCAAACTCAAAACGTGCAAAAATTAAAAGGATTGGGCTCGTAACCCCCATGTCTTTTCAAGACCAGAACATTATTTTGTTTCCAGTCAAGTACAAATTATGTTCTAGTCTTGAGTTGTGGGGGTTGTCAGCCCTACTCATGTTAATTTTTGCTTGTTTTGCGTTTTACTCGGTTATTTATTGTGATTTCTTTTCGTTTTGGGTTTAATTTATTTTTTCATGGTGATTTGTGGTAGTTTTACGCTTAGAAAATTATTTGAGTTTATTTATACTCATTTTTGGCTTAACGTAGCTCTTTATTTTTCTTTAACAAACTTGTTTTGCTGAAAACGTTTGTTAAATTAAAAAGATTCCAATTGCTTCAAACAATTCTATTCTAGCTGAAAATTCCACAAAGAAAATTTTTTGTGGACGATCTCGGGTGAGAAATTTTTCTTAGCGTACTGTCATTTGAAACAGACTTTAATTTCTGATTGTTTTAAAAATAATGTCGGTAATCCCCTCCTCCTTGGAATTTTTCCAGCAAAAAAAACACTCCATCACCCATCTCCTAGCGGAAAGTTGCTCCTCCAGAAAGTTTCCTCTGGAAAATATATTGCATGAAAAATCCGCCCCACATACAGAAAGCCACTATATAATTCCATCCCAGTAAAAACTTCCCCTGGCCGATTCCCCTCAACATCTCCACATCTAAAATTGAGTCGGTAAGACAAATAAAAATAGTTTCGTATAGGAATTCTAGCAAATTCCCCGCAGTGTAAAATTTACCCTGGAAAGTTCTGCTTCTAGAAACTTCTCTCCCCACGGAGAATTCACCCTGTCGAAAATCCCCGTAGCTGAAAATTCGCTCCCCCACCTCGGAAAAGTGTCTGTATACTTCCCAATAACAAATGCTATACGTAAACAATGGACATACTTCATGACTTACAGACCTTTCACCAAGGATTTTCATGGGCCATGTTATTCCCATTAACAACAATCCATCTGCCCATTTACCAATAATTGTTTTGCATCATTTTTGTTGAACATTTTTTGTAAAAATACTACTGCTGTTAGAAAATTTTAATATTCTAATTTTGTCCTAAAATTACAATTACAGTCCAATATCTTATTTCTTACGTAAAAAAAGTGAAATTCACAAAAAAGTACTGCTAATATTAACCATTACTGTTTCTATGTCATACGAAATCGAACTGTCACCTTAGCGTAAGACAAGAGAAAGACAAGTGATAGAATAGATGGGAAATATACGATTTGGGACATATACTTGCACATAGGGAGGGGGGCTAAAGTATTTGAACAGTTTGAAGTTAGAAAACAATTCTTACTTCATAATATGCAGACTAATTGTAACAACATATTTTGCATGCAGACCCACTGCACTTTGCTCCCCCCCCTAATGTGCAAATATACAGCCCAAATTTGTTTCTAAACTGACGAAGAAACTAATGAAGGAACCGGTTTGTTCTCGAGTTGTACACGTTGTAAACTTGATTCACAAGTACCGGCATTGTTTATGCAAAGAGAAGCGGATTTTCCGGTATTATTTAATAACGATAAGAAATTAAATTAAAGTTTCTGAAGGAACGTAAAGCAGAAAGTAAGGAGCAAAATCAAAACTTGAAACGAACAGAAATTATTACGTATATGAAAGGAGTTTCCCCTTTACGCTAAAGTTTTGACTTTTTGTCCTAATTCTTCAAGAATAATTCCTGAAACACAATGGCCGTTTGATTAGAATAATAAGATTCGTTTTAAAATTCCATGAAAAAAATTTAGTGTAAAGAGTGAGGTCTTGAGGAGGAGGCAACCCTTTCATATATGTAATAATTTCTGTTCGTTTTGAGGTTTGATATTGATCCCTACTTTCAGTTGAAAAGCTTGTTTAATCATGATTCGCCATGTCTGATTGTGTTCGATACCATGTTTATACCATGTTTATGCACACTGGCTACTTGACCGTAAATTCAAGTATAATGATATTCTTTTTTAAGAATATTGTTCTTAGTTATGATCTAGTGCCTATTATTATCAACTAAATATAATATATTTGAAATAAAATGATTCTTCGCATACAAGATGATGTTATATTGGGTATGATGTCATGTTTGAGCAAAACTTGTGCCAATTTCCCTGTGGTTCGTTCTTTATTATATAAAAGCTGCTAAGAAACTTATGTGCTATACAACACCTAGTTGGTGGGGGCGCTTCGCGCCCCCATTTTTCTAATGATTGCCCTTGAGCTTTTTTGATGGTGATTGCTGATCGAATATTCCTGTGTCCCCGTCGTCATTTATAAACCCCCCCTTAGCCCCCGGTGTTCCCGTTGTAGTTGTCCCTGTGTCCCAGTCGTCATTTATATTCCCAGTGTTCCGGTCGCCATTTGTGTCCCGGTGTCCCAGTCTATAATTTCTCTTTGAGTGTCCCGGTCGTCATTTATATTCCCTGTGTCCCGGTCGTCATTTGTGTCCCAGTGTCCCGGTCTTTTAATTTCTCTTTGAGTGTCCCGGTCGTCATTTACATTCCCTGTGTCCCGGTCGTCATTTGTGTCTTGGTGTCCCGGTCTGTAGCGTCATCTTATAATGACGTCATATACAAAGCCGTATATACTTATAATGACATCATATGCAAACCCACAAACAAACAAACATGCATACATACAACTTATTTTTATATATAGATATAGTTCCTTTTTTAGTTTTTTCTTTTCTTAGTTTTTTTCTGTTTTATTTTTTCTTTTTTTTAGCCTCTTCTTTTTATTAATTTGTTTTCTTTTTAGTTTTTTCTTCTTTTTTTTAGTTTTTTTCTTTTTTGGTTCTTTTCTTTTTTAGTTTTTTTCTTTTTTTAGTTTTTTCTGTTTTTTAGTTTTTCCTCTTTTTTAATTTTTTTCTTTTTTAGTTTTTCTTTTTTAGTTTTGTAGCTTTTTTATTTTTTTTAGCTTTTTCTTTTTAGTTTTTTACCTTTTTTAATTCTTTTTCTTTTTCTTAGTTTTTTTCTTTTTTAGTTTTTTCTTTTTTTGTTTTTTTTATTTTTCATTTTTATTTTTCTTTAGTTTTTCTCTCTTTTTTTAGTTTTTTTCATTTTTAGTTTTTTTCTTTCATTTTCTTCTTTATTTTTCAGACGTCATATGCAAACCCTCAAACATACAAAAAAACAAACATGCTTTAATTTTTTTCTTTTTTAGTTTTTTCTTTTTTAGTTTTGTAGCTTTTTTAGTTTTTTTTAAACTTTTTTTCTTTTTAGTTTGTTACCTTTTTTTATTTTTTAGTTTTTTTTGCTTTTTAGGTTTTTCTATTTTTAGTTTTTTCTTTTTTTAATTTTTTTTTGTTTTTTAGTTTTTTAGTTTTTTCTTTTTTTTCTTTTTTAGTTTTCTTTTTTTGTAGCTTTTTTAGTTTTTTTTAGCTTTATTCTTTTTAGTTTTTTACCTTTTTTATTTCTTTTATAAAAACGCTTGAAGACTGTGTCTTGAAGGAAAATGGTATATCTCGTGCCTTTTGTAAGTAACATATTTAGTAAATTCAGATAATCTTCTTACCTGTATGACGAGATGCTAAAATAATATTTGAAAGAGTCTTGATAAAAATAGGATAACCCGATTTCTTTAATTTGACTATTTCAAAGGCATCTTTAATTTTACTATGCATATTGTGTCCATACAACACGATATATAGGCTATACTACGCACAGGAAAAACGCTGAAATAGTAAAAGACGAACCATAAAAAATCAGGCAGTGAGGTCAGTCAAATATGCAATCATACCTCAGAGAAACAGCTCTTCATAAGATACTTCTGTTATTTTATACTAGCTGTTGGGGTGGCGCGAAGCGCCACCCCAACATCTAGTTGTAAGGGCAATTTTTTTGTGTAAGGGCTTTGTCCAAAACCCTTATAACAAAAAGTACCAATGTCCAATACCACAGACAAAGAAAGTCACAGATCAGATTGTAAAAAAAATCGGGTATAACACCCGTTGACATCGAACCGAAAATTAGAATTTGTAGTAGAGTTCTCTGGTGATTTGGGGTGAATCTTATAAAAAAGAAGGTTGAATATGACATTGTTACTAGAATTCTGATTTTTGACCAATGATTCCGAACACCAAGACCAAAATGCTTGGAACAATCGATAGTGAGAACCAAATTAAAGTGGAAACAAAAACGAAGCGCAACGAAGTGATTCCAAAGAGCTAAATCAAAAGGTATGGAATATACGACAGCAATAATCACATTAAATTGCACACTAAAATATTGCACAGCGAAATTTACGGTTAGAAGACAAATCATAATTACGACGAAATGAAGGAGCACGTTATTTTAGTGTCTATGAAGGATAAAAAGGTTGGAGGGATGAAGACTTAAAAAGAAGCCTTTTTGGTTTATGGCGTCATATGCAAGTATCTAAGATGAAGAATGAATCAAAACAGCTAAAGCAAAAGGCATGGAAAAAAAATGTCTGAGGTAGTGACAACAAAAATGAAGCACAACGAATCACATTGAATTGCATAGGAAAATGTTTCATACCGTAAAATACGGCTAAAACACAAATCAAAATTGTAATTAAATGAAGGGAAGGGTTATTTTCGCCAATGGGAAGAATAAACAAGAAGGAGGAATTGAATTGACGCCAAAATTTTCCACTTCAATTGAAATCGTTGATTTGCCACCTTACGAATTTGCCGTAATTTGCCACCTAAAGATAACAGGATAATTATGCTAATTGGTAATTTAGACATTTCACAGGGTATGTACAATGGAACATGCCTGGTTGTTACGGAATTATATAACAGCGTAATTGAAAAAAAAAAAATAATTACCGAGAAGAAGTTGGACACTAATTTTTTTTTTTTTTTTTTTGGTATCTATGACATCATGCAAAATTACATAGACGAAGAATGAATCCGAACAGGTAAAGCAAAACGTGTGGAGTAAATGTCTGATGAACGAAAATGAAGCAATACAAAATCGGTGGTTTATAGACATGCGGTAAATAGTTTATAAATCGAAAAAAAAACTAATAAGACCTCTCAGTCATAGTCGTCTTCCAAATAATAGTTTCAGCCACATATAAAATTATAAATCCGTGCTTTAATCAACAAGGTCGTGTTGCTGTCATTAAAGTCATTGTTTTGTATTGGACTAGCGATTGAATAACATGAATGGAAGACTATTGAGAAATCGAATTGTACATATTACCTTTAATACAGTTTGGTCAATAGTAGCTATTTCTTTAGTAGCGTGGGCTGTACATCTACTACTACATTCACAAAAAGTAAGTGTATCAGATATAATCTTGAAAACAAAAAGTAACTACGGAATTAAAGAATATGAAACTGAATACGTGAATTTGACCGAACCTGATATAGACCCCGAAATATATAATAGAATCGTAAGAAATGGTCCACGCTACCAAAACGTTAGCGATCCCTACGGTTTTGATTTTGGTAGAATTGAATCAGTACCTTTGAAAAGAAAAGATGTGAATTGCATCTTTGGTAATGGATCTGTGACTGTCAACATAAACAATAAATATAAACTCCAATTGAGTAAAAATAAACGGCTGTTTGATGATAAATTTCGGTCGACTTTGCTTTACTCTGAAACCAATTTAGACACAAAGCATGAGAAGGAAATACGATATGAGCCAGATTATCTAGAAAATTTTTATGAGGGATTTGTCATGGATGAGCAAATGCCGAATTGGGTTAATGTCTATGTTAGTAAAGACTGCGATATTATGGGGTCAATCCACCTAAAAGAAGAAGAATTTCACATTACTCCGTCATATTATTATAGCCGTGTTTACAGAAATGACACCTCTGATGACCTTGCAATTACTAAGTCCACTAGCATGCAGATTAGCCAGTCCAATCTTAATGATTTTGATTTTGGCATGACTGAAGATGCCACTGGTGATGCTGAAAGCAGGCAAAGGTTTGATAAGGAAGCCCCTGGAAAATTTAGTTCTAACACACCAATTTGCAAAATCCAAGTAAAGCTCCATCACTCAATGCTTTATGGCCCGTTAGGATCTAGGGGGGATCCTATTTTCCACGCCTTTCGCTATGCAGCTTTGCTCGTTGCTGATGCAAGTAGAATAATCCGAGCGTCTGATGCTCATAAAAACGACAGATTGGCCAGAAACATTACACTATCGATTAATAGAATGTATATATCTCTCAATCCAAGTAGCACAAATATTAACTCAAAGTACTATATTCGCTCTAAAAAAGTGAATCCTATTCGAATGGGTGACAAAAACCGTTTTCCTTACAAGAAGGTTGAAGTGGAATTAGTAGACGAGAACCTTGCTACGGAAACTGAATACGAAATGACCATAAAAGAATACTTGGAAAACTTCAAGAAAAATGTTGAAGATCCAGAAGGCAAATTGGGCAGATATTTTAGAGATTATATTGTGACAGATTCAGAGCCAACCATGGAAAATCTACCTCACCCTCTAGATCGAGAAAAATTTTCAGTTGATGGAGAGACCCCTATCTACATGAGGCACTGCTTAAGAATAGTCTTTACTGGTGACAACTTCCTTCATAGCACAAGTGATCAACAAACGATAGCATATAATACTCATACAACTGCGTGCAATGAAATGCAGAATATAATTCTTGCTAAGATATCCGCTACAAAAATTCCTCCCCCTGAGCCTGTTGTTCAGCCTATGCTAGCAATGGGGAGATTAGAAAGATACGACGTTACGTATAGCCTGTTGGCTAATAGGATTACTTCGGTTTTGGGAGCTGATGGTAACAGATTATGCTTTGCGGATTAATTGTAAAGGACGGACCTCAGCCCATAATAACCAAGATTTTGAAAAGAAATCGGATCAAAATAAAAAGTAAACCATCGGAGTGGTCCTGAACGTGAACACCATACATGAAACTTAGTCCCTTGGCTTTAACAACAAGGAAAACCACTTTTTTCGCATGGTAAATGACGAAAACTACACTGTCTTTTCTTTTTGTGTTGCGAGAGCAACACTTTGGTTTTGTCCCGTTTTTTTTTTTCCTATGCCGCCGATCTCAGCTTATTCCTGGAAACTGGTAAGGTGTGCGGTTTTTACGGGAAGTGTGGACTTCAAGCCGGATTGATGAATATGACATTATATTTTGGAAAGCTCCGCAGAACTCTTGCCTGGGGGCAAAAAGGATGGTTTTTGCTTGTCCACGAGCCAGAGCCTATGGCGTGCGAAGTGAAGTGGAGTTATATAGCCTATTATATATATAGATGTCAGAGAGGAGTATCTGAAGTTGCGCAGCCAAGCTTTCGTTTCATCAAACCATGTTGATAAATTTGAGTGATAAATAGTGATAAATAGTAACTTCTTGATAAATAGACAAACAGACCGACAGAATTTACTATTGCTATATGTCACTTGGTTAATATCGAGTGCCATAAAAACAATTAATTTTAAAGTTTTCAGGCATTTTTCTAGTTTGGATTAAAACATTAAAATTATTGTTCAGGCACCATTAATATTTTGCAGTTTATAGTGATTCTGAACTGGAGATGAAAATTTGTTCAACTTTTTTTTATTTCTTAAGAAGACATTGTTTATGCTTATAAGAATTAAATAAAAAAATTTTTTTTAACTGAAAGTAAGGAGCGATATTAAAACTTAAAACGAACAGAAATTACTCCGTATATAAAAGGGGCTGTTCCTTCCTCAATGCCCCGCTCTTTAGAGAGCAAGTGATGTCTTATAACAGGCAAAACAAATTCATTTGGAAATTGTTGATGCAGTAATTCAATTAAACTAAGCAGGCAGCAGTACCCAAGTAACTCATCTTCGTTGGCTACTTTTACTGCGGGGTAATGGAGGACCTCCACAGTGAATCCATACAAGGTTGAAGGGCTCCAATGACTTATAAATAAAACTTGTGTAGTTTACAGGATCTTTATAGATTTTTACTGAGTTTTACGCCACAGTTAGTTAGCATTGATGAGTGTGATGGTGCTGTTCTTCTAACTTATGATTTTTTTTTTCTTCTACACTTTCATTTTTGACTCGTTCTGATTCTCGCCTTTATTTAACAGCACAGCTCTTTGTTCTTCACTGTTATTTTGACACTTTATGGTACTTCTTTTAGCGTGTCAACCATACAATTCTTTGTTTTTCCCTTTTATTTTTGACACGTTCTGTTGCTTATAATTCTCGCTGCCAATTATCTTCTAACTGCAAATTTCTTTGTTCTCGCGGTTCTATATCTTCTAACCACACACTTCTCTGTTTTTCATTTTTGTTATGATTTGTTCTGATCCTCATTTTCATATGTCTTGTAACCGCATATTTTGTTTGTTCTTCACTTATGTTTTTGTGTCGTTGTGAAGCTTGCTGCCACTTATCTTTTAACTGCATATTTATATGCTCTTCGATTTCGTTTCTGACTTGTTCTAATTGTCAGTTTCGCTAATATTCTAACTAAATCTTTGATCTTTATTTTCGTTTATCGTTGTTTCGGATATTTTTCAGTGCCTTTTGCCTTAGCTGCTTGGATTGGTCTTGTCACTTTTGAAGGTCTAGTTTGTTCATTATGATCCGTCGTACATGTTCATTTCTCAGGTCCTTTTCTGGATCTTGTCTCATTTGATGGTCCAGTTTGTTCATTTTGAGCTTACGGTTTTGTCCTTTTCTCTTCTTTTTTGTGCTCATTTTGTGGTTACCTTAATTTGCTTCTGTGTCGCCTGGATATTATGAAGAAGCCTTTTGAAATTTACACCAGCAAATGTGGGCACATGAATGCACATATAAACTTTTGTCCTGTAAATGCTTCTAAAACGGTTTTAATATTTATTTCCCTTGTGTCTTCACTTTTAATCAACACAATTGTTTTAGTCCATCTTGATTATTGTTGATATCAGGTGGTTTTTATGGCACTTGGTATTAACCAAGTGACGTATAGCGATCACAAATTCTGTCGGTCTGTCGGTCCCGGTTTTGCTAGTTTAGGCACTTCCAGATAAGCTAGGACGATGAAATTTGGCAGGCGTGTTAGGGACTAGACAGATTAAAATAGAAATAGTATTTTCCCAGATTCGACCATTGGGGGGAGTGGGGGGATGGTTAATTCGGAAAAATTAAAACCGGAAATCTTGGAAAAGGCTTAGAGTGGAGAGATCAGGATGAAACTTGGTGGGAAGAATAAGCACAAGTCCCAGATATGTTGCTGACATAACCGGACCATATCTGCTCTCTTTGGGGGAGTTGGGGGAGGGGTGATTCGGAAATATTAGAAAAAATAAGGTATTTGTAACTTACGAACGAGTGATCAGATCTTTATGAAATTTGATAGTTAGAAGGATATTGTGCTTCAAGCCCTTATTCAAAATCCCGACCACATCCGGTGACATTGGGGGGAATTGGAGAGGGAAAACGAAAATCTTGGAAAACGTGAAAATTTAGGTATCTTTATCAAACGGTTCGTGGTAATGAATTGTAGTACGGAGCGACCCGGCTCAATAGTAAACGAAACTCTAAAAAACGGAATTTTTATACTAATAGATGCATCAAAAGAATTGGATTTTTATGCTGATTTTAAAT
Organism: Artemia franciscana; assembly: GCF_032884065.1. NCBI lineage: Eukaryota > Metazoa > Arthropoda > Branchiopoda > Anostraca > Artemiidae > Artemia > Artemia franciscana. The sequence continues at coordinate 19,372,225 of NC_088877.1, forward strand.
ATATAAATTTCATCAAATTTAGTCTTACTCATCAAAAGTTACAAGCCTGAGAAAATTTGCCTTGTTTTGGAAAACAGGAGAAAACATCCCCCAAAAGCCATACGATCTTAACGAAAATCACACCATCGCATTCAGAGTATCATAAAACCCTATTTTATGCCCTTTTTAAGTGACCGAAAATTGGAGGGCACCTAGGCCCCCTCCCACGGTCATTTTTTTCCCAAAGTCAACGGATCAGTACTTTGAGATAGCCATTTTGTTAAGCATAGTCGAAAAACATAATAACTATGTCTTTGGGGCTGACTTACTCCCCCACAGTCCCATGGGGAGGGGCTGCAAGTTACAAACTTTGACCAGCGTTTACATACAGTAATGGCTATTTGGAAGTGTAGAGACCTTTTCAGGGGGATTTTTTGGTTGGGGGGAGGTTAAGATGAGGGGGCCACGTGGGAGGATCTTCCCCTTGATGAATTTGTTATAGGGGAAGAGAAATTCCATGAACGGGGCGCAGGATTTTCTAGTATTATTAAAAAAAATGAAAAAAATAAATATGAAAAAGTTTTTCCCGCTGAAACTAAGAACCAGCATTAAAGCTTAAAATGAACAGAGATTATTACGCATACGGGGGTGTTAATCTCTTTCTAAATACCTCGCTCTTTACGCTAAAGTATTTTTTAGTAATTTCAACTATTTATTCTACAGCCTTTGTAATTCAGGGGCCAATCTTAAAGAATTGGGACAAAATTAAGGCTTTAGTGTAAAGAGCGAGGTATTTACGAGGGGGAAAACCTCATATACATAATAAAAATATACGAATATAGAAGTTCGTTACGTAAGTTAATTTGTAAGTTACGTAGTGATCGCAACTAAGAGAAAGCCATTTAGCAAAAAAAAAAAATTAATACGCAAATTTCGTTTTAATTATTCATTTGCGGAGAGCCAAAATCAAACATGCATTAATTCAAAAACGTTCAGAAATTAAATAAAAAAACAAGTTTTTTCCTTCCTCAACGTCCCCCTCTTTATGCTAAAGTTATTTACTGTTTTATAAGGTAGAATTGAGAGAAAGATTATCTGGAATATTTAAGGATATTTATCTGGCCCTGGAGGGCAGACCCAATGTCTCCAGTATCCTCGACTTGAATCGGGATTTCCCCAAATTTACCAAAAAGAAAATTGGACTGCGCCAAACATTTCAGAACCTTGATGTTCATTAATAGAGGACTATTACATTAATTTTCGTGAGCTATTTTTTTGCTGGGGGGGGGAGAGTTTTGGACAACCCAATTTTCTTTTTAGGAACTTCTGTCAAACCCCGAGACATTCGAGGATAGTTGGAATACCGGGTATTTTCTTTATGTTAGTATAATTTCTGTTCAATTCAAGTTTTTTCGTTCAACCAAAATTTGCTTTCTTTAGGAAACAATTTTTTTCTATGTCCCCAAATTGAATGAACAGCATAACAAAGGATTAAAAAAAAACAGCCACAAGGGCTAGGGTAGAGCCCAGTTTTTACTCCTTATTAGCCCTTCCTCCTTCCAAAAATAAAAGACTGAAAGAGCTAAAGCTGTATAATGAGTTTGTCATTTGTTTTTGTCAATGTTCCTTTTGAAAAAAAAAAAAAGAAAAACAGACTTACAAAAACTGCTAAAATGAGAAAAATCCTCATTTCATTACCACGTATATTTCGAAAACAATCCGACTGGTTATAAAAATAACCTTGTGTATTCAATAATAGCAGGTTTATTGAATTTTCAATCTTTGAACTTGCTTGAACTTGAACATCCTCTTTATTTACTACTTCAATCCAAGGACAAAACACGCAACCCTTCTTCGAACGCTTCTATTATAATTTGTGGGATCATGGTCAAGCCATGACCTTGGATGTTTAGATTTTCTGCCAGATTACTTCAAAAATTTAGTCAGTTCCGCCATTTAACATTATGCAGTCAATTTGGATGGAATATTGATTTAACATGGGACTAAAGGTAATTCATCCCCACTCAATTTTTGCAAAGCAAAGTCCAAATTATTGACACGACCTAATAATTTCCAACTGCTACAGTTTAAACTTTTTCCCGTGGTCTGTTGTTTAATTTGGGACGGACAATGTTTGCCCTTAATATATAGATAAGCACTTTCTACCACTTCTACCAGCACAATTCTGCCACTGCAACTTGATTTTTGTAATACTCATAATAATTGGCACATTGATTTTCCATTTAGATTCTTAAAAGTATGAAATATTTTTTTCGATCTTAAAATAACTTGAAACGAATACATATGATTCTGTATATGAGGGGGGGGGCTTAACCCTCTTCAACCCTCGCCCTTTCAGCTAAAGTTTTAAATTTCTATGAAAATGGTGGTTAAAAAAAATTCTTTGGCAGTGGACGAAGGGAAGAATGTTCTGAAAGGCAATAGGCAAGTAAAATATCTGTAATAAGCAACAGTTGTTTGCGACATGCAATAAGCGACAGTCAGTTGTTGACTGTTTTCATGACACTCATAAAAATTTTTTAGTAACAGAAGTTCAATCTTATAGCTAAATGGAAATTTATGCTTGCTTACTCCTATTTGACTCTGAACAGGCAGATTGTATACAAATTCATACGTAGTGAAGATTTTGGAAATTTTGCATAAATTATATGTGCATTGAGGGTACCCCCTCCCCTGCTCTGTGAGAGCATGTTGTAAAAATTAATCCGAGTGACTTACAAAGAAAGTAGAAAAGTTTGGGCGCTAAAATACACTTTTAAGCACCCCTCCCCTTTTTAACCCCTGATTAAAAACCAAGCGATATTTGAATGACTTACTAATTTATGTATAAACTGCTGTAAATAAAAACCATTCCAAACAAAAGCCAAGGGAAGACGAAAAAGCACCTAGTAAAAGACGGCTGCAATCCTTTGACTCTTGACCGATTAATCAATCATCTAAAAAATCAAAATGTTCTCTCTCATCATACCTTAGAGATACTCATCAAAAGAAAAAAAGAAAAAAATTCAAATAACTTATATTTCATCATTCAAAAAACATTTTTAGGTAAAATTCTAGTTAATTGACTTCTAGCTATTTCAGAAAGGGTTTAGGTTAGGAAAATGAAACTTTCAGGGATGGGTCTACCGGCTAAAGTATGTCCCGAGAAGGTATTTTGAAGCAACTACCTCCACTCCTTCTCCCTCTAGAGGGCCCTGACCCTTGATGACCTTTAAAATATGTGTGTTATAATAGTGAAACTTTGCAAAATATATATTCTGCTTAATTGAAGTACAACAAATATGTTTTCAGCTTCATAACTTTGCTCAATTCCATTTTAGAAGGTTTTAAAGATATGTAAATACATTTCCTAAATTTTGAAAAAAAAACCATTGATATGGCTCAAAATTATATTCAAATAACAGGAATTGCATTCTCAGAACTAAAGGCAGAGAAAAAGCAATTAGTAACTGAAAATTAAGGTAAAATGTTGTTTTGTCAAAATTTCAATAGGTATAGACCTGTCATATAGGCAAATTTCAGGGCCCTCTAGAGGAAGAAGGAGTGGAGGTGGGTACTTTAAAATACCTTCCCAGTACATACTTTAGCTTGTAGACCCATCCCTGAAAGTTTCATTTTCCTAACCTAAACCCTTTCTGAGATAGCAAGAAGTCAATTAACTAGAATTTTACCCATTTTTAAAATCTATTTCTAAGCAAACCAATGTGCTCAGCACCCCTCTTTCACTAATGAATAGTGAAGCTGGCACATGTGGCGTCTTTGTCGAAAGGGGTATATATCTCTGCAACGGCTAATGGCTTTTAGTTGGAACTTCCACGGAATGTTGACGGGGATGTTGAAATAAATCAAAAGGCGCAAATTAGAATCGAATGTTTCAATTCTTAAGCCTAAAGCGTGAAAACTGGAGAAATATTAATTATATTACCCAATAACAAACTTTGACAATCAAAAACGAACAGAAATTAATGTAAATTCGAAAAAGAAGTTTTTTAAAGTCAGATTATACAATTTTTAACAAACTATACCTTTTTTATATTTTTAATTTTGAAAAATGAAAAAAATTAAATTGGAAAGTCTTTGATTGCAGAGTTTCCAGTGAATTATGGCATTACATATTCAGGTTATTTTCATTAGTTCTTTCCAATCATCTTTTTAATGATAGTCATTTATTTTTATTTGTCGTCGAGTTTATTTTTTGAAAAATAAAGCAAACTATGCAAAATACAATAGTTTTCAAAATGACACAATATAGACTTTAAGGGGGCAGTAGCTAAACTCGAGCTTGAAATAATTTTGTTAGTTTAAGTTTTACTGAAATATTCAGTTTTGTTTCTATTCGTTCCAAGACTTGTTTATTTATCTATATCACTCTCTGTTAGCCTTATGTTTTGTATGATCATTTATGTTAATTATGTTCGTCTTCGGCTTTATTCAATCTTTAATTATAATATCAAATCGTTCTTTTAGTTTGAATTATTTTAGGATTTTATTTCTGATGGTTCTAAGTTTGATATGGCTCTTTATTTTTCTTTTAAAATCATTTTTTCCGAAATTGTTTCTGTCAAATCAATATATAAAGGAAAAACAAAAAATTCAAAACAAAACAAAAATGAAAAACAGACAAAAAATATATAAAGGAAAAACAAAACAGCCAGAAACAGAAAGAAACTTCACAAGTCATGGTATGATTTGAACGGGTCAGGCAAACCAAAGCTAGATAGGCGACCTGATATGTCAAAGACTATGCAAATAATCTATTCGTAACTAAATGTTTGTCCGTTTTATGTTTTTTTTTCAGTTGAGCTACTTTTTCCTTTTCTGCAGAGAGCGCCTCTTTTTTGATTTTTTACTATTTGGAAAATTATAACCGTTTTTGTTTTTCATATTATTTAATTATTCGATTATCATGTCTAGTCCACATGGTCTCAAACTTATCAAACTTAAGCTTCCTTTGTACAGAAAGATCAACTTCTTGTAGATTTCCAGTCCTTGAAAGCGGGGAAAGGCAATTGTTCTCCCCTCCTACAATTGTTCTTATGCGATAGGCATTTTTAAAACATAGTAATGTAACTTTGTAGGACACATTGAATAATGATAATGAAAATCATGATGAGTCATAAGTCAACTTAAGCCTAGCAATTGTATTCCATGAATCTGTGGCGCACAATAAATGTAGCTTCTTTTTTCTAGACTTTTTTAGAACCATTTTTCACAGATTCATGATACAAGATATGAACTAATGTTTTGGTTAAAATGATTGATCTGAGTTTTTTTTTGGTCATCCGCCTCTGTCTGCAAGCCTCATAAGATTGGATCGAAATTTCGAGATTGCCTGTTTGTTCAGAATAGTTGAAAAGTCCAACTATTCAGTTTCTGAGGATAGTAGGGACCTCACAGCACTTGGGACGAGGGTCGTATATCCTACGAATTGTAAAATGCTTACAAATAGGTTTTATAGCGGGAAATTGGAGGCATGTTTGGTCTTGGGTGGATGATTGGTTCAAAACATTTAGGGGTCACTTTTAGGAAGCTAAGAAATGGGCCAATTTTTTTGTATACCAGATCAATTTAAAAATTGTAAAGAATAGTCACTGGACTAATATAAAAAGAAACATATTTAGGCACATAGGCCCCTCAAAAGGATTCAAACCTGAAGGGGACCCGCAAAAGAAATCCCACTGAAAAATATTATAAAAAAAAGTTTTTGCCTCTGGACAGCTTGATATATAAGGCCCTGACCAAGCGGACCCTAATATGTAGAACAAGTTTTAGCTTGAAAACAAGGTTCTGGCACAATTTTTTTCTGATTAGCGTGAAACTTGAATGTAGCCTATTGTTTTTTTGGTCAAAAACAGAGAGAATTTTTTTGGCCTTGGCCAGTTTGAAACTCGTCTTCAGTCCCTGGACCAAAAAAAGCTAATTTAAAAAACGTGTTTAGCCAGATTGGCCCAAAAAGCTCAATTTTTCCGAAGCACAGTTTGCAAAAAACAAAACGAAAGTACGTTTTTCTTGTATAGTTTTCAATAAAACGAAAATGACACAATAGCCTTTATAAGGTTTAGAGGGGGGCTTTAGTCCTACTCTTTTTTGAGGTAATTTCGCTTTGTTTTAACTTTACTTGATTATTTCATTCATTTAAGGATTTATTTATTCATCTATACCAATATTCTGCTATCTTTGTGTTTAATCTGATTGTTTATTTGAATTTATGTTGGTTTTTGCTTCCATTTATACGTTGATACAAATTTGATCTCATATGATTTCAAATTAAAACTCGAAACGAGTAAAAATCAACATGAGTAGGGCTGACAACCCCCGTGCCTTCTCCAGATTAAACATAATTTGCACTTTACCGAAAAAAACAAAAACAAATGACCGTGGATTGTCAGTTTAATATACATATTCTGATGTTTATTCCTTAAAGTTTAGGTATTTTTTATTTATGAAAGTAAAAAAGTGAAACATTTGAGATCTATTTTATTTTCAGAAAAAATGCAAATTATGTTTGGGTCTGGAGAAGGCATGGCGGTTGTCATCCCTACTCACGTTAATTTTTGTTCGTTTTCAGTTTGACTGGGTTATTTATTGTAATTTATGTTCATTTTGGGTTTCATTTATTTATTGGTGGTGATGTGGTAGTTTTACGCTTGAAAGATCATTTGAATTTACTTATGTTCATTTTTGGCTTAATGGAGCTCGTTACTTTTCTTTGAAAAACTTGCTTTGTGGAAACTTTTTTAAATTAATCCCAATAAAAGACAGATATCAAAATCTCAGTTATTTTAAAGCATTATTTTACTGATTGCCTACATTTCTTTTTAAGGTGATCTTCCTACTGTCAATTTACATTTTTTCAACGTTGGCAATTTCGATTGTAAAAAGAGCAGATGTCCAAACGAGTACAAGTACAGAAAGAGTAGACATTCATAGAACAATTACCCCGTCGCCTGGAAACCCTATTACTGGCGAAGAACATTATCACTCAGAATCATCAAAGCTTTCTGTCACAGCGTCACCAAAAATAAAAAGGTATGCTTTTAAAAAAAGAAGGGCAGATGTACAAACTAGCACAAGTACAGAGCGGTTTGATGAATGGTGGAGGAGCAAAAGGTTTGATGAACAAAAAAGTAGCAGTACCGAGAAAAATATTATTTATAGAGGAATCAGCCCTTCTCCTGGAGGTCCTGGCGTGAAGAAAACATATAACACGCTGCCTCCTCAACAAAAAAAGAAAAGATCTGCTTCAAAAAGCAAAAGAGAGGCTCTAAAAAATAAACGCTCTAATTTTCAAACAAGTACAAGCACTGAAAAAGTGGATATCCATAGAGAAATCACTCCCTCCCCTGAAAATCCTGTTTCAGGGGAAGTAAACTATCATTTTGAATCCAAAAAAATTGAAGGAACTAGCGCACCAAAAATAAAAAGATATTTAAATAATGAGGAGAGTCATGGCGTTGACATGCTGGGGTTACTGCAACATAGCAAAACTGCAAGATTTATAAGAAGCCCGCAAGATGATCAGAGCACCAACCAAAATGAAGTCGATGGCAACTCTAATAAAGATGAAGGAAGAAGATTGGATGAAGACCGACAGAGAGTCGAAGATGAAAAGAAAAAAATTAAAGATGAAAGGAAAAAAGTTGAAGATGAAAAACGTGAGCTAGAAAAACAAAAAGAAAAACTACATGAGGAAGAGGATAGAAACAAAAAAGAGAGGGATGACATTGAGCAAAAGAAAAAGGAACTCGAGGAGAGGAAAAAATTTGATGATGGTCAAGAGGGCAAAACTGATAGTGGTGAATCAAGGAAATATGAAGATGAGTATGATCAGGATGGGGACAAAAAACCAGTAAAAAAGAAAGGCGACAAGGGAAAAAAGGGAGATGGTAAAGGAGAAGATACTCAAGAGGAAAATGACGGAGAACCTGAGGGCGACGGTGGAAAAGGAAAAGGTGGAAAGAAACCGACTAAGAAAAAAGAAGAGAAAGATGAAGGTGAAGACCAAGAAAATGAAAAAGGTGAAGAACCAGAAGAAGAAGAAAAAGAAGAAGATGATGATGGAAAGAAGAAACCCAAAGGTAGCAAACAAAAGCCGGGGAGGAAGAAAGATAGTAAAGATAAAGGATATTATAGAGCACAGAGACCTAATCTCGAAGAAGATGATGATGAATGTGACTATTTTATTTACATTATACAGCCAGAGCCGGCTAGACCTAAACCACGGCCTAACACTACTCCCATGCAACAACAAAGACCTTCGCAGAGGCCACAATGGTGGAATAGTTTTAGACCTCAACAAATAGACTATGAACAAGAGAATCAAAAGCCAAGTCAAACACCATCACAACCCTCACGACCTAGCTTTTCTCAACCCCAAATGAACGGGTGGAACCAAGAATCAACACCTATGGGGCAGCAAGGATATCCTTTTTCATGGAACCAATGGGCTGGTCAGCGCAGGCCAGGCCAAAGCTCATCATGGAGTCAACCAAATAGACGACCAAGCCAAAGTTTGGGATCTTATGGGTTCCCATATGGGTACTCAGGTTTGGCATAATTAAGTACCTCGATTTTTTTCAATATCCATGTGATTATTATGTATTTACCTGTTGTTTTATGTCTATAGTGCCGTACTTTTTATAATATATTTTTTCGTTTTTGCCAATATGTCTCACCTCTCATAAAGTAAATATTTGGAAAGCTTATTTTTACAGGTTCCAAAAACGAAATTCCTGAAGCAGCTCAAGTTATAATTCAGCTGATTTAATACAAATAAAGTGGCTTGGAAAGCTAAATCATAATTAAACAAATACCACGAAAATATAATGATCTCAGTATATTTTAATTTAAACTAAGCTTACCTTAGTCCATAGCTGCTAAAATTTGATCTTCAATTCCAAAGACATTGACCCTAGAGCCCAATCTTGGCTCTCAACAGTTCTCAAATTGTCCACATAATCTTAACTACTCCCTAGTTCTTGTTAAACATCAACAACAAGAAGAACAATAGGGAATTCTTTTCCAAGATTCGTCCTTGGAAAGAATTCGTCTGTTAACCAGGACTAGTCCTGGTTGAACAGAATTTTGGGTGGATGGACAGGAGTATTATTGGTAATATGGATGGAAATTCTACGTGACTTTTGATGTTCTACGCGGCTGAGGCCAACCCAACCTCTAAAATAGGATTCTTTGATTTTTAGATACATTGTATAGCCTACAAACGCCTTAATACATTAAACATTATATATAAAAAGGAAAAAAAAGTATTAGTTTTTCAAATTGCTGGAAACAAAGTTCCTGGTAGCACTTGCCTCTTCCCCCTAAAAATATTTCCTGGCAAGGCTCATAATACCCCGCCTCAAACTTATGACTAATGTGCCGTTAGGTATGATGATACGTTTCATACTATACAGAAACATTGTCGCAGTGAGAGCCCCTCCCCATATCCCTTCTCATATTTATATGAAGGCTTAGGAAGTTAAACTGCACTCTTCCAGGCATCTGACCCCTCGTGCCTACTCAATAACCCACTGCCCTTTTTCATAATACCTGAGGCGCTATTATACATCATTAAACGTAGTTTCATGAAAAATCAACTGAATCAACTTAGTTAAATTAAGCATTAAAATAAATGTTTGTATTTACCAGTAGTCACGAATGGAGTGCTTAACTTTGTGGAAACGAATGTTTAACCATATGACCTTACTTTCTATGCAGATCGAAAGCTTATTATACAATTTTTTAATACTTTAAATCGATTGGTTATCTCAGTATTACCCATCGATGGCATCTTGGTCCTCTTTGGGGCAAAATCATAGTGTGGTGCTACAAATTGGCAAAAAACGCCAGTTTTCTGTGGCCACTTAAGGTGCACTAGAGCTTTTAATTTCCGTTCAAATGACCCCTCTTCCAATCTTCTAGGAACATATGTTTGACACGATCACCTCTAGGGAAAAAAAGAAACACATATCCGCGATCTTTCTTAGGGCCAAAAAGAAAATAAATAAAAATACAAATTCCGTACTTTGGTAATAGTAGTTTCAATCTGATGGTATGATTTTGATTAAGATCACTTGACTTCCTGGGGCAGTTTTACCCACGTTTTCTCAGTTTTACCAGGTTCGTAGTTTTCGATGGGTAACATTAAGCTTAATAAATTTTATATATTTTGAATCAAAGGCAGCGCAATAGGACTTTGGTTTGAAATTTTCAGTAGTGTATTTTTCCGGGAATAATGAGGGGAAGTGGAACTGAATCGCAACATGCTGTGTGTATGCAGATTATCTAAAGGACGCATCAGCAATATCTTAGGAGCGGCTTGGCTGGAAGTTGAAACTTACAGGGTTTTTTGTAGGGGATGTTGAATTAATCAAAAGTCAATATTTGCGACCTACAACTGCTTCTGCTACTACTACCGCTGCTACTATTACTATTGCTACTACTACTACTACTACCATTAAACCTAAGACTGCCTCCAATTCTGCTTCTACTACCACTGCTACTACTACCACTATTGCCAGGGCCGTTACTAGCCAAAATGTTGGGGTGTGGGGAGGGAGCAAGAGATTTTACCGACTAGTAGATCATTTTCTCCGACTGGTTTTGTCCAAAATTAGCATAATGTCCGCTTCGAATACAATACATAAAACCATTGCACGAGTCGGTAAAATTGTTGTATTTACCAATCGAGATTCAGATTTCGGTACATATCATGTCACTATTTTAATGCTCTTTATTTGACCAATGGAAAACTGTGGCGCCATCTATAAAATCACGACAGGAGTCGATAAAACTGCGACGTTTACCAGCCAAGTTTGAAATTTCTGTAGATGACATGTCAGTAATTTCGTAGTCTTTATTGAATCGAACAAATCATTTTAGCAGTGTCGGAAAAATTGTGGCGCGAAGCGCGAAGATTTTATAGACTTTTCTTTTTACCGAGTGACCAAAAAATTTGGAGGGGCGTCCCCCCACACATGACGGCCCTGACAATTACTACTAGTGCTACTACTGCAGAAAAGCTAAGGGTATTAAGGGGAAAATGCTGGGGGATCTTGAAACAGTATTAGACTAAATCAAAATACACTGCGCATACAGGTTGTCAAGAGGATGAATTAGCAAGGCCTAAGGAACGGTCTATATAGCAAGGCACTCCAGCATTTCATATAGGAGTTGTAGAAACTTCGGAAGGAGGCTCAATCGATTGGAAATTGAAAGTTCTAGTGCCCTTCCTAAGAGTCAAAAGTGATTGGAGGGCAATCTACGTCCTCCCACGCTCATCAATCCCCTAAGCACATCCAATCAAAATTTTGATTGTGATTCTATTCAGCATAGCTGAGAGGTCCAGCAACTGTGTCAATTTGAGATATTAACCATCCCCATGGCTCTCGGCGCAAGAGCTGTAAGCTATATAATTCGCCCATTATTTGAATATTGTATTTGTTTTTTAAGAAAGGTAGCTACATCGGACCTTTAGTGTCTAAAGGGCATTTAGGTGAAATTTTTCAGAGAACGCTGAGGGAAGGGCTGAACAAATCAAAACGCGGTATGTGCATACAGGCTTTCAAAAGTGCATAACTTAGGAATGGCTGAATGTTTTAATTTGGAATTGTCAGGAACATATCTCAAGAATGGATTTGGGAATTAAGTTGGAACTTTCAGGGAATGCTTAAAGGACAAGATCATTTGACCAAAAGGCAATATGCGCAAACTTTTGCAACTACTATTGCAATTGATAGTATTGCAATTGCAATTACTATCTCTATCGGAACTATTACCAACGCTAGGAGTATTAAGATTCAAATTTCAGAAAATGTGAGGGGGAAGTTGAAATTAATTACAACAGACTATGAGCATACAAGTCATAAGAAGGACATATCGGGAGTACTACAGCGACGGCTAACTGTATTAAATTGAAAATTGTTCAACCGACCAAAAGGCCTCATGTTAATGCTATTGCTGCTACTAGTACTTTTGCTGGTAATACTACTACTAGGTAAATGATACGACACTAGAATTTTACAGTCCAAACTGACGTTGCTGATCTCCGTTTCATTGCCCTCCATCCGGGAAGTACAATGGGGGCTGGGGACCAGTCATCCTGAGCTTTCGCAAATTCTTCCTACTTACCTTCCTTGGATTTCTCAAGGTAACCAGTTAAAGCTGGATTGAATCTAGCTGAGCTTGCAGAGTCGTACTAATGGGGGGGCACTAATGAACCCCGTTTTAAACCAAATAACCGGCCGCACCAGGAATCGAACTCCTGCCAATCAGACAAAGGATTCCAAGCCCGGCGCGCCAACCAATCGGCTAAGACAGCTCAGTGCTACTACTGAGGCTAAGGGTATAGGGGATGTTCAACTAAACAAGAACACACTGTTCAAACAGTTTATCAAAAGGGCGTATCAGCACTATCCCAGGAATGGTCTAGAACATTATTTTGAACTTTTCAGAACACGTTAAGGTGGGTGTTGAACTAGGTAAAATGCAAAATTTGCATACTACTACAAATACTAACACTACTACTACTTCTGGTACTACAACTATTACTACAACTGTTACTACTACTGCTATAAATACTACTACGGTGACTACTACTAGTACTACTAGAGAGCTAAGAGTATTGCAGTGAAGCATTCTTAAGTTGAGACTTTCAGTACGTGTTAAGAGACATGTTGAACCACTCAAAAGGTGCTATGTGTTTACTACCTCTGCTACTTCTACTACTACTACTAATACTGCTATAAATGTTAAGGGTATTAATGAGACATTTCAGAAAACGTGGAGGAATATATTGAATTAAACTGAAACACGATGTATGTATGCAGTCTGTCAAATGGCCGCATCAGCAGTATATCCAAAACGGCTTAGGGTATTAGTGTTAAACTTTCACAGCATTGAGGGCTAAGGGTATTAATGGGGAACTTCGAGGAACTGTCAACGGGGGTGTTTGGCTAAATCAAAACACAATGTGTGCATGCAGGCTTATCAACAGGACGCACCAGAATATTTCAGAAACGGCTTCATGCATTAAGTTAAAACTATCAGGGCATGAGAAGGGGATATTGTACTAGAAGAAAAAGGCACAATGTGAATATCATTACTGATTACTACTGATGCTACTACTGTATCATTAATAATACTCGTATTCCTCCTACTATTACTTCTGCTAGGATATAAAGGGTAGAAGGTATACAATGTTCCCTAGAATAGCGTATAAAGTAGAAAATTTTACGGAGTTTATATCGATTTAAAACTAAATCCAAAAGAACTAAGTGGAGGCTGGTTGCAAATAAGACGTCTCAGCAATATCCTAAGAACGACTGAGAGTATTATGTTGAAACTACTAGGGCTACTAATATTAATACTTTTGCTCTTACAATTGAAGGAAATCAAAAGTGTGTAAGTACATTCAGGTTATCAAAAAAACATAAATACAATGTTTTGAGAATGGTATTAAGTTTTATTTTCCGAAAAACTTTAGGTTTAAAACTAAATTAAACAATGCAACGTGGGACCGGATTTTCAAAAGGATGTAAATTATTCAAAACTGTTGGAAAATTTTCTCCAACATAAAAATTGTAAGCCAAACCAAGGATTTCTATAGAAAAAAAAACCGAAAAACTTTAAATATTTTTTTTTCTTTTCCAATGAAAAGACTGTTAATAAAAAATGAGCACATATAAATTATAAAACTTTTTCCACGAAATAATTTTTCCAACGAAAAGTAGTGCTACACAATAAAAAAAAAAAAACAGAAAGTTAAATAATTTTCCAAGTGTAAAAGAAATACAAATCATCATCATAATAAATGAAACTCAGAACGAACAGAAATTACAATTACTGAGTCAAACCCAAAACGAACAAAAACAAGGCTGGGTAGAGCAGACGCTTCTATACCTTCTGAAGACCAGGACATAATTTGTGCTTTTACTGAAAACAAAATACATTTTAATGTTTTAATTTTTTTAGCTTTAATAAATCTAAAATTATTAATATTTTAAAGAATAAATATCAGTATATATGTAAACTGTCAATTCACTTTCATACTTTTAAATTACTCTTTTATCATAATTTTATTGTAATTTAAAATACTCTTAGCGAGAAAATAAAAAATAATTTCTGTAAATTAATAAGTATAAAAAAGCAGTCCTTTCAGTGTATTAATTTTTATCAAAAATATTTTTTTAGAGTTTCGGTTACTAGTGGGCTGAGTCGCTCCTTACTCAATCCGTTACCACGAACTGTTTGGGCATCATGAGAATTAATTTCTAACACCCTGTTATCCCCTTTTTAGCTGTGCTTCTACTACTTGAAATGTTTTCATATTAACGGCAAAAAAAAAAGTGGTCAGTGATCAGTTTATATGTTGCCGTAATGTATGGAGAAAAGTGACTGCGTTAGATTACAAGTAACAATCGCTTCACCAGAACACTAGACGAGCTGGCTTCAACACGTTGTGACGAGACAAATGTATGTGCAAGAGCTACTATAAAGTTGCTATGAATTCAGCCATTTAGGACCCGTATCAATTGAGAAAATCAAACAGTTCGTGGTAACGAACTGTAGTAAGGAGCGACCCGGCTCAATAGTAACCAAAACTCTAAAAAATGGAATTTTGGTACCAATAGCTACATCAAACGAATTGCATTTTAATGCTGATTTTAAATATATAAGTTCATCAAGTTTCCATCAGAAAATCACACCATCAGATTCAGCGTATCAGAGAACCCTACTGTAGAAGTTTCAAGCTCCTATCTATAAAAACGTGGAATTTTAAATTTTTTGCCAGAAGGCTGATCACGGATGCGTGTTTATTTGTTGGTTTGTTTTTTTTGTTGTTTTTTTCCCAGGGGTGATCGTATCGACCCAGTTGTCCTAGAATGTTGTGAGAGGGCTCATTCTAACGGAAATGAAAAGTTCTAGTGCCCTTTTTAAGTGACCAAAAAATTGGAGGGCACCTAGGCCCCCTCCCACGCTAATTATTTTCCCAAAGTCAACGGATCAAAATTCTGAGATAGCCACTTTATTCAGCGTAGTCGAAAAACCTTATAACTATGTCTTTGGGGACGACTTACTCCCCCACAGTCCCCGTGGGAGGGGTACAAGTTCAAAACTTTGACCAGTGCTTACATATAGTAATGGTTATTGGGAAGTGCACAGGCGTTTTCAGGAGGATTTTTTTGGTTGGAGGCAGGGGTTGAGAAGAGGGGGATATGCTGAGGGAACTTTCCATCGAGGAATTTGTCATGGGAGAAGAAAATTTCCATGAAGGGAGCGCAGGATTTACTAGCATTACTTAAAAAAAAACAATGAAAAAATAAATATGAAAAAGTTTTTTTTTCAGCTGGAAGTAAGCAGCAGCATTAAAACTTAAAACGAACAGAAATTATTACCCATATGAGGGGCTCGCCTCCTCCTAATACCTCGCACTTTACGCTAAAGTATTTTTAGTAATTTCAACTATTTATTCTGCTTCTTTTGTGATTCAGGGGTCATTCTAAATGAATTGGGACAAAATTTAAGCTTTAGTGTAAAGAGCAAGGTACTGACGAGGGGGCGAACCCCCTCATATCTACCTATCTTCTATATATATAAAATTAAGTTGTTTGTTTGTGTGTCTGTCGACTGACGTCATTATAAGGATTGAGCTGTATGTCGTCATGAAGTTGTTTGTCGACTGACGTCATGTTTGTCAACTGATGAAATTACAGACCGGGACACAAATGACGACCGGGACACAGGGAATATAAATGACAACCGGGACACTCGAAGAGAAATTACAGACTGGGACACCGGGACACAAATCACGACCGGGACACAGGGAATATAAATGACGACCGCGACACAGGGACACATGTTCGAAGAGAAATTACAGACCGGGACACAAATGACGACCGGGACACAGGGAATATAAATGACGACCGGGACACTCAAAGAGAAATTACAGACTGGGACACCGGGACACAAATGACGACCGGGACACAGGGAATATAAATGACAACCAGGACACAGAGACAAAACTACAACGGGAACGCCGGGGGGCACAGGGGGATATATAAATGACGACGGGGACACAATATATATATATATATATATATATATATATATATATATATATATATATATATATATATATATATATATATATATATATATATATATATATATATATATATATATATATATATATATATATATATATATATATATATATATATATATATATATATATATATATATATATATATATATATATATATATATATATATATATATATATATATATATATCTATTCATAGGTGGAACACAGGGACACAACTACAATGGTGCGTAGCTAATATGGCGCGTAACGACTTTTACGCGCGCGTGGGGGCTTGGGGGGGCGCGAAGTGCCACCCCAACAGCTAGTATGTAATAAAAACATGAGAATTTATGCATATCTTTTATTTATAAAAAGATTAGTACAAAATTAAAAGTTCTAGTTGCCTTTTTATTTAACCGAAAATCGGAGGGCAACTAGGCTTCCTCCCCCGCTCTTTTTTCTCAAAATCATTCGATCAAAATTATGAGAAAGCCATTTAGCAAAAAAGAAACAAATATACAAATTTCGTTTTAATTATTCCTCTGCGGAGAGCCAAAATCAAAACATGCATTGATTCAAAAACGTTCAGAAATTAAATAAAAAAACAAACAAGTTTTTTTTAAATGAAAGTAAGGAGCGACATTAAAACTTAAAACGAACAGAAATAACTCCGTAAATGAATGGGGCTTTTCCTTCTCCACGTCCCGCAGTTAAGAGAAAGAGTCAAACTTTAGCGTAAAGAGCGGGGCGTTGAGAAGGAAAAGCCCCTTTCATATACGGAGTAATTTCTGTTCGTTTTATATTTTAATGTCGCTCCTTATTTTCATTTAAAAAAAAAACTTGTTTTTTTTATTTAATAGCACGAAAGAAGTGGCAATGAAAAGAAGAAATGTTTTTTTTTAGCTTTAACATAAACAATCTGGCAGAAAAATGCCTAAGGTTTAAACGAACTTGAAGAAGAAAAAATGTTTAGAGCTCAGTTAGTGGACCATTCTGTTTGTGGACCCTTACTTTTAGGAAAAATCCTTAGAATCGTAAGAGGTTACGAATTAATTAAGGGTGTCGACGCTAGGATCCCAAATTATGTTGAACATGGTCGGGGTGCCTGCAGACCCTCTTGATATTATTCGTATAAACAATGACACCCGGCATGCACTTAGAAGAGGTCTTCGTGCTCGTATCCTCTCCTCTAAAACCTTGACGTTCTACCTTGTTTCCACTTTCTTATACTTTCCCAATAATTCACCTATTTTTGTAACTTCTTTCGGAGATGTGGATCCTCCTGAAATGTTTACCTCTGAAAAAGAAATCCCATCGAACATGGCATGATCACCTTCACTGGATGTTTTTTTACACAGAGTATACTTTTTAATTAAACGAATAAAAATAAGCTATTTTCAAACAATTTTTAACGATAGGATATTAGTTTAAACTAGCTTTTAGTTACCTAGTCCTTGAGGTCTGACTTGTGAGTGTTCCATTTTTTGTTCTTTGTGGTTTTTGGTACGTTTGCATTTCTTAGTAATGAAATCAAATGATATCAAGAATACTGCCACACGGATAAAAAAAAATACTCCACCCAAAAAAAGAAAGGTTCCTGAACTTGGTGTATTCACTATTATGAACATTGAAAACCTACCAGGGTCGCAAACTGCCTATCTTCCCAACGAGTGAAAATTAACGCCCAGATTTTCACGCGAAAAGAGAAGTAGATATTTGTCTGTGCACGGCTGAGCCCGCGCCCGGCCCCTTCTAATGTTGTGAACACACTTAATCTACGGCAATCAAACATATTCCCCTTAGACTTTAGAAATGAACATTTGAATAACGAGCTAGATAATAAATCTCTTTATAGCTAAGCGATTTTACCTTTTCTATCATTTTTTATAGTATGGACTCGATCCAAAAGAAATTCTTGGGTATGTTTCTCTGTTTCATAAAGCCTTTGTAGAATTTTATCCGTTTGGGAGCAACAGGGCACATTGCTTAAGTTTGTTTTGGTGTCTTCTCTTCTACCACCTATCTGAAGTAAAATGGCTTGGTCACTTTTACATTACCAAGAAGAATAGTTTTGCCAAATAGCTTCTGATTTATCTTATTCAATCTGATTCTCCACTTCACAATTTCTTTGATCTTCTTGAAGGGAAAGACTAGAAGGACAACTGGGGGGCTGGGGCAAGGCCCAGGCAACAGAGAAAATAACTATGAGCAGTTGTAACCTTTAGACTCGAACAATTTAATTTGAAGTTTTTTACTTAATTAGCTTTCTGTATCATTATTTTGTAAGTGAAACAAGGGATTTCAGGTAATACAAGGAATTTCAAATACTGATTTTTCCTGTCACGAGTGAAATGAGGTGAAGTACGACAAGAACTACGAAGAACCCTGAAACCTTACTTCCAGGTTTCAGCATTCCAACCGAAACCTTTAAACATTTTTTATCTGAAAATAGCATTACGAAAATATTTCTTTTTAATTCCAATGCTAAAATTTTCACAACGAACGAGAGCAGTTACATAGACGGTGCCAAATCGTTTGTGGTAGTCAAACAAGAGCTAAGAGCTCATATGGCACTTGTGATGAGGTCGGAAGATCCAAGAGCCAAGAGCTCATATGGTATGAGCTCTAGAAAAATTCTAAAAATCAAGATTATTTTAAAAGGAAAATCAGCGGCTTAATGCCGGTCGGGATTTAAGATAAGGGCTCTGAGACACGAAGTTCTTCTAAATATCAAAATTCATTAAGATCCGATCACCCAACTCGTAAGTTAAAAATACCTCATTTTTTCTAATTTTTCCTCTCCCTTCAGCCCCCCAGATGGTCGGATCGGGGAAAACGACTTTATTAAGTCAATTTGTGCAGGTCTCTGACATGGCTACCATTTTCATCGTCCTAGTGCGTCCAGAAGCACCGAACTCGCCAAAGCACTAGTAACTCCCCCAAGCGGATTCAGTCCGGTCAATCACGCATCTTCGACTTTTGTTTATTCTACACACCAAGTTTCATCCCGATCTCTCCACTCTAACCGTTTTACAAGATTTCCGGTTTCCCCCTCCAAGTACCCCCCAATGTCACCAGATCTGGTCGAGATTTAAAAGAGGAGCTCTGAGACATGAGTTCCTTCTAAATGTGGAATTTCATTAAGAACCGGTCACCCGTTCTTAAATTAAAAAACCTCTTTTCTTTTATTTTTCCGAATTAACACCCCCTCCAACTCCCCCATAGACTGGATTCAGTCCGCTTGCGTCGATCACGTATCTAGGACTTGAGCTTATTCTTCCCACCCTGTTTCACCCCGATCTCTCCACTCTAAGCGTTTTCCAAGATTTCTGCCCCCCCCCCCCCCAACTTCCCCCAATGACACTGGATCCGGTTGGAACCTAAAATAAGATATCTGAGTTACTAGGTACTTCTAAATATGAAACTTCATTAAGTCCGATCACTCCTTCGTAAGTCAAAAATACATTTTTTTCGAAATTTTCAGAATTAACCCTCCCTCCAACACCCCCAAAGAGAGCGGATCTGTTCCGGTTATGTCAATCACGTATCTAGGAATTGTGCTTATTTTTGCCACCAAGTTTCATCCCGATCCCCCACTCTAAGCGTCTTCCAAGATTTTAGGTTCCCACCCAACTCTCCCAATGTCATCGGATCCAGTCGGGATTTAAAATAAGAGCTCTGAGACACGATATCCTTCTAAATATCATATTTCAGTAAGATCCGATCACCCGCTCGTAAGTTAAAAATACCTCATTTTTTATAATTTTTTCGATTTAACCGTCCCCCCACTTCCTCCCAGATGGTCAAATCGGGGAAACGACAATTTCTAATTTAATATGGCCTGGTTCCTGATACGCCTGCCAAATTTCATCGTCCTAGCTTACCTGGAAGTGCCTGAAGTATTAAAACCGAGACAGGTAAACCGACAGAATTTACGATCACTACGTAACTTGGTGGATACCAAGTGCCATAAAACCGCCGAAATCACTAATTCATGAACGTTAGGCAAACTCCAAATATTTAACATGGAAGGTATAGGAAGATTCCTTGAGAGCCCGTCCTGCCGATTCGAAATTACCCATAATGCTATGAAGTTCCAGTAATTGATTGTTCATTTTCCCTCTTACTGGGCTCTTAAAATATGTAGCTCCCTTTTTATTTTCAAAATGCAGAACATCCACAGGGAAATTACTGAAAAAAAGTTTTCAATATCAATCATAGTTGTATCATATTTGGATATATAAAAAAACAGTAAGAAATGCGTAGTGCCTTGAGCTGTCAGAATCAAATCAAGAATCATATGAGAAAAGTCTAAAACAATATAATTTGGCAACCAGTTTATTTGCAAGACAATATGCATAAGAAATAAGACGTATAAAAAATCACAGCTACTAGTTTGCTTGTCAGTCGCAATTAAACAACCAGATTATTTTCTCTTTTGTATAAAAACATCCGAAATTATATCACAAAAGAACAATATGTTCTAAGAATTTAAGAAAGTCCAAAAAAGAACGACATTTATCGACGGAAAGGAAAACCACCACCCCACTGATTACCGCCACCCCACTGATTATCCCAAGGATTACTCCAAGGGTCATTATAAGGGCCGTAGGGAGATGGATCGTATCCCTCTTCAATAATAACACCACTACTAGGTCCAAAAGGTCCAAACACACCACCACCTAAGGGTAGCCCACCAATACCGAAACCAAAATTAATTCCTGGTCTGTTGTATGGCCCTAAACCTAGCCCAAAACGTTTTTTTCGCTGAATTCCTTCACTATTTCGTTTCTTTCTTAAAATTGAAGCTGGTTCATCTAAAGAAAAAGAAACATCTTTTGGCGTATCTACCAAGTGACTCGCAACAGCAGAAGGCTCGCTTTCAGCACTTTCTGAACGCTGATTTGTACGTTCGTCTTCTGTTGATTCAGAGCTACTTCCGCCATCATCCTCCCCGGATGCCTGTTTTCTAGCATTTTCAGCCAAATTTATCATAGATTCTCTTTTTTTACGATAATAAGGATACGGTTCTTGATATTCATATTGTCTTCCTTGTCCGAAATTAGTGTATGGGGTATCGAAGCTATCAATAGTAATTTGAGATGAACGATATGAGGGGTCGTCGTCATAATCATTTTCATCTTCAAAGATTATCGTTTGTCTCTTTCGCTTCTCTTGGTTAGTTTCAGGATTACTACTACTTGGCCATGGTTTTTGATCTGCGGCAGACATGTCTATATTTATCTTGTCTTCTTCCTGGCCTTCTTCGAAACTGATCACGGGTTTGTCCTGTTCACTTTTGTCAGGGTCAGTAACAATATCTATATTAGCATCAGCTTGTCGTTTCTTTAGTGGTAGGACTACATCAACAGATGCAAAAGGAATGTCAACTTCATCTGCAACTATTTCTATTGGTGATACAATTTCACCAACGGGTCTCGATTCTTCTCTGTTTGAAAAGGGACCTTCTACTAAAAGATCCGACTCATCATCATCTACCTCAACTAACACGTCCTCTGGAACCTCATCAACAACTAAAATTTGACGCCTGGAACGAGTTTGCTGACGAACGTTTTCAGCTCCTTGCTTAACGGACTCTACGGCTTGTGAACCTTTACCTTGAATATCACTAGCTGTGTCCTTAATTGTCTCACCGACCTGTTCTGCCTTTTGTTTAGCTCCAGCTCCTAAGTCTTTGGCTTTTTGGGTCATGGAGTCCCATCCACCCTTAATTGATTCGCCAATCGGACGTTCCGTACTGAAAAAAAAAAGTATTTTACTATGGTGTAAAAACACAAAATATATTACAAAAGGCTTTGTAGCTATAAATGAGAAACTAGAAAATAATATAGCGTCTGCAAGATAATTTTGAAACAAGTTCTTCTAATTATATATTTTTTCTGAAAATTTGTCTATATAGAATTGAATGAAATTTCTTTTATAGCTCTCTGGCGCACTGTGCAGCCTAAGAGTAACAAGCGTTCAATATATTTTCTTTCCCCAGACAACTTCATATGGACATCGTAGAAACTCCAGAAAGGAAATAATTTGGTTTAAAAATTGAAATCTATAGTGCTAAGAGTAGAAACTTCTCAAAATAAACAACCCTTCTAGTGATTCTTCTGGCAGCTGACCCCCGTAGCCCCCAAGACATCCGTTTAACTTTTGAATCGCTATTCTGTTCAAAATAGTCAAAAGACTCGATAAATATGCCTCCAGGGATGGCATGACCTCCACAGCTCGGGTGAAAGGGCCAAAAATAACGTAAACTGCCCATTGTTACACATGGGTATTACAGCGAAAAAAGCAGGCTTGGTATTGGGAGTGAAATTAGCTCGAAACTTTCAAGGACCGCTCTATGGGTCAAATAAAATCAAATCTTTTGTTGCAGGGGAAGAGAACAGGGAATAAAGAAAAGAAGAAGTAAAGAAGAAAAGTCAATGTCTGTCACAACTAATTTCGAGCCACTACCTCCAAATCATTGTATATTCATGTCTGCAGATACCATTCAGTTATTAGGATTGCCCATAAGCATTTCTGCTCATTCCAGGATATTATCCTTAGAACTAGTTTTCACTTTTCAAAATTTGTTCGACTAGATGTAACATCACGATAACCTCTGACAAACTATTCGTTCTCCCCGCTTTTTCTATTTAGTATTTTGGTAATTACAAACGATTCCAAAACAATCCAACTCATTCAACTCTACTCCATTTAAATCAAGCACATTAATAAAGCACAAATAAACACTGCCTGTAGTTCAACCCCCATTGCAACTCAACCCCCACATATTTCAGCCCGATTTAACTCAATCCCGTTCATCTCAACACTCATTCACTGTAACCCTAGAGCATTTTGATCCTTCATCTAAGCCCCAACGTGAGTCAAATTTAGTATAATCGTTCTATTATGTAACCAGTTGCACGTACAAACGCGGTTCAAGTTTAATAGAGCTCAGTTGCAGAGTTTAGTTTGGGTTGACTGGGGGTTGAGGGGGTTGAGTTTACATGAACACCATCACAAACCATTCAGAATATGGAAAAAATGAACTTCCAAAATACAATCTTTCAATTAGGAAAATATTGTTACTCAATGTTTACTATCCATTTATGACATTTCAGTTATTTCTTCACAAAAACATGGTTTAATGCCATTTTATTGAAATTAGATGGAGGAAAAAAAAAACATTAAGTTATTCCTTTTACAATTACAATATTTCTGTTAGTTACTTTGTGTATTTGATGCTATTCGTCTAAAAGGTGGATTGGAATAGCAAAGACAAGTAAGAACCGATTTTATTGTCCCTTTGAATTTGCTGTTTTGAATTTCAATTATTGTTCCTAGAATGTGGCAAATCTATTATAAATATCTGCAAGTGTATTTGGGAACAAAACGCTTTGAAGAAAGCAGGCATTTTCTGTTGACGGAAAAACAAAACAAAAATATGAGGTCAGACAAAAGTAGCTACAGCTCTTCATTTGCTCGCGATTCCGTTTCACCGATCCATCACGTCACATTAAAATAATTATATTTTTGCAAAAAGCTCCCAGCAATTTAGCGAACATCCAATGTAAATCAAGATACATTGCATATTTCCACTTCAGAAATAAGCAAGGGTACGCTAACATTTTTCATCCCTAGAAAATTAAAAATATTCCCTACAATTACAGGTTTTGAGGAATTACAGCATAAAATATAGTATATTTACCGATTGGGCCCGCGTTGCCAACTGATCTAGCAAAACGGTTACCATGTAAAATACACAAGGCTTTTTTGTAGAGAATAGGTTGTATTTTTGGGTCCCGGATCGTCCATTTTAACCACCCAAATTCAACATTTAGTTGCTTTGGCTGTCGTTGACTAATCTATACAATTAACGCCTATAAGCAAAGAGGGTACACTCACTTAAATCCAGGGTCCAACTTTTTCATTCCATATTTCAGCTCTTCTCCCAAAGAAGGCTGCTCTTCCCACTCTCTTGCTTTCTGCTGCATGAACATCAGCTCTAAGCCTCCTTGAGGAGGTAAGAGAGCACCTTTATTTCCCCACTGCGACGTCGGTTTCGCTTTTTGTCTGATTTCTTCTTCCGTAAAAAGCTGGCCACTTTTCCCTCTACTTTGCTCCTCGGAATTTTCAGTGCTTTTTGTTTCTTCTTCTTCATTTGTTTGTCTTCTGTGTCTAATTCCTGCTGCTATATTTTTCATAGTATCACGTGTCTCGTCTACTGGCTTTGAAGCACCCTTCTTAACATCTTCGCTCACGCTCTGGGCTGTTTCAGAGGCTTTTTCTTTTACTGCTCCAGCGGTATCAACAACTTTTTCTGTCAATTCACCGGCTTTTTCCATTATTGATTTTCTCAAAACAAAATAACCTTCTCTCAGCTTTAAAGTCTGTTCTTTTATCCATTCCTGGGCCTTTTCATACCCTTCTTCAATAGCCTCCGAAGTTTTATCTACTGCTTCCTGACTTGACGTATCTCTTGATTGTCTTATACGTTCCCCAGCTTCTTTCATCATACCAACGGCTTGATCGATAACACTCTCTGCTTTATGTGCTGCGTGTTCTCTAACGTCAGCAGTTGCTTCACCAAGCTTATTAGCTGCAGTGTGCAGTGTGCTTGCTGATTGAGCAGTCGCTGCCGATTTACTTAGTGCATTAGCCTTTTCCATGGCTGCATCTTTTACAGCAGAAAAGCCTTCTTTAACTTTCTCACTTTGCTCTTCCATCCATTGTCTTCCTTCTTCTCCCAAATTTTTATCGACTGCTTCTTTGAGTTTTTCACCATGTTCAGCAGCTTTTTCAATTCCCGCTTTCACTCTTTCGCCAGCACGGGAAATAACGTCTTTAACGTCTTCCGAAATCTGGCGCTTTTGCCTTAGTTTTTTTGTTTGTTCATCAGCATATTTTTTTACATCTTGAGCTTGCTGGCCTACAGTATCAGCGGCAGAGGACGTTTGGTCTTTTAACGATTTATAACCACTCTTGATTGTTTCTCCCGTCTTTTCAAACCATTCTTTTGTTTCTTCTCCAAATGGTTTCTCCGTCCTGTAAAATATTCGCTATTTAATGAATAAAAATTACCCATTCTTCAATGAATTTTCATCAACAAAATGGCAAGATTAGCGTAAATATATATTACCGTGAATGTCCGAAATCTGATTAATGTCAATATTCACCAGTGAATGTCCGCAATTTTTTTTCTCTGTTTGGATATTCAATTAGCTTTGTGAGTCAGCTTTTTCAGTTTTATGCAAGCTATGACGACAAAAGTTAAAGTTAGGTTATGTCAGTTTAGGTTAAATTAGGTTATAAATATCAGAAACGGGATAAAAATCTAACATAAGCTAACCTAACCTATGATCATCAAACCTTGCATTAAATTAAAAAAGTTGACTGGTAACGTTGACTAAATCCAAGGAGAAAAAGTATTTCGGACATTCATCGGTGAATGTCTACAGTCACAAATTTGACAGTCACGGTAATATACTAGAAGAGATGGAAGAAACAAACATACAAAAAAAACACATCTTGATTTTAAATTGACAATTCATTTCAACTTATTTTAATATTACCTATTTAACCACCAAGACCTAGAAAATGATGACAACCCGTGACCCTTTTTTTCATTGACGTTTAAATTCTTTTGAATTTGAAGACTCATTGGACAATATATGACATGCACAAGCGTTGATGTAAGGTTAAGACTAAAATGAGACAGTTGAAAACTGGTATAAAATGGCAGAAGAGGAAAAATAAGGAGAAAAAAAAAACAGGGAAAAATCATGGAATAACTGAAGAGTACACGCACAAAGAAAGATGAGCAGATATTAACTGTTTGGCTCAAATAGTTGCTCACACTACTCCAACTACAGCAAATTGGTTTTCCAGTTGTAGAAAAAAAGAACCTTAGATTTATAGAAACAGGAGAATAAAAACCCATTTTATTTTGAAATTTCTAATCTTAAAATTCGTTCTATTACACAATCAGTTGGATATGTTCTGGGCCTCCATTTCTCCCTTAATATTTCGAACAAAAATGATTATTAAAGATATTTCAGTACAACTTGACAATTTCCAATTCATGCGGAATGCCATAATTTTTCAGATTACCTGTTCAATTTGAATTCAGTTTCATATCAGTATATGAAATTTGACTGTTCTTCGATTTAGTTTGTATTTTTGCGTCGACCTTTTATAAATTGAGATAAAAAAGATGACAAAGTAGAGAGCGACTCTTGAAACACAGGGCCCGTTTAAATTGAATAGAAAGCTTTCTTAAAAGCGCTAAATACTTAACGCGAAGAGCAAGGTCCTGAGTAGAAGGGCAACCCTTCATATACGCAATAATTTTGCTAAAAAAGAGTTTTAATGTTGCTCCTTATTTTCAATTGAAAAAAAACTGTTTTTTTTTTCTTTAATCCAAATATGAAGTAAGTTTTTCTGTATCTGCAATAAATTTTTAAACATAACAGTATCTTCTATCGATAGTAACTATGTCACTGGTGTAAAATTATATAATAGCTAGTTCCTGTATTTGTATCTATTTGTCATGTTTCGCTAATATTTTTCTGGGATGCTCAATCCAAATATGAACCGAACTTCTTTATATCAGCTATACTTTGGATACTAAATAAAAAAAAAGTTGTTTTTTTTTTTAACGGGAAGTAAGGAGCGACATTAAAACTTAAAACGAACAGATATCGTATATGAAAGGGGCTGCTTCCTCATCAACGCCCCGCTCTTTACGCTAAAGTTTGACTCTTTCTCTTAACTCTACTTTTTAACAGTAAAAAACTTTAGCGTAAAGAGCGGGGCGTTGATGAGGAAGCAGCCCCTTTCATATACGAAGTAATTTCTGTTCGTTTTAAGTTTTAATGTCGCTCCTTACTTCCCGTTAAAAAAAACTTTTTTTATTTTATTTCTGAACGTTTTTGAATTAATGCATGTTTTGATTTTGGCTCTCCGCAGATGAATAATTAAAACGAAATTTGCATATTTATTTTTTTGGCTAATTAGCTTTCTCGTAGTTTTGATCGAATGATTTTGAGAAAAAAAGGAGCTGGGGAGGAGGCCTAGTTACCCTCCGATTTTTTGGTTACTTAAAAAGGCAACTAGAATTTTTAATTTTTACGAATGTTTTTATTAGCAAAAAGATATACGTAACTTACAAATTAGCTTACGTAACGAACTTCTGTATTCTCATGTTTTTATTACGTATACTAGCTGTTGGGGTGGCGCTTCGCGCCACCCCAACACCTAGTTGGTGGGGGCGCTTCGCGCCCCCCCAAGCCCCCCCGCGCGCGTAAGTCGTTACGCGCCATATTAGTTACGCGCCATTGTATGTCCCATATTAGTTACATCCCTATGTCCCACCTGTGAATATAGATAGATATATATATATATATATATATATATATATATATATATATATATATATATATATATATATATATATATATATATATATATATATGTTTTTAACTACGTAAAACTTGCGAATATACAACATTCTTTGCTGTCCCATTGTCTGTGCATATAAATAGATTGTCAGGTTTACCGACTCTTGAACATGCAACATATAATGGTCCATGGGAAAACAACCCGTATTCAGATCTATACCTCATGATTCTAATGATTGCCCTTGAGCTTTGTTGATGGTGATTGCTAATCGACCATTCCCTGAGTCGCCATCGTCATTTATATATCCCCCTGTGCACCCCGGCGTCCCCTTTGTAGTTATGTCCCTGTGTCCCGGTCGTCATTTATATTCCCTGTGTCCCGGTCGTCATTTGTGTCCCGGTGTTCCAGTCTGTGATTTCTCTTTGAGTGTCCCGGGCGTCATTTATATTCCTTGTGTCCCGGTGTCCCGGTCGTCATTTATATCCCCCTGTGCCCCCCGGCGTCCCCATTGTAGTTGTGTCCCTGTGTCCCGGTCGTCATTTATATTCCCTGTGTCCCGGTCGTCATTTGTATCCCGGTGTCCCGGTCTGTATATACATTCGTTTTTTAGTTTTGTTTTTCTCCTTTATTTTTTTCCCTTTTTTTTCTTTTTTGGTTTATTTAGATTTTTAGATTTTTTAGTTTTTTTATTAGTTTTTTTGTAGTTTTTACCATTTTTTTTAGTTTTTTTAGTTTTTTTTTTTACTTATGTCCTGGTCGTCATTTATACTCCCTGTGTCCCGGTCGTCATTTGTGTCTCGGTGCTTTGTTGATTGCTAATTTATATTATATTTATATTTATTAATATTTTTTTAGTTTTCTTTTTCTCTTATTTTTCAGTTTTTTCCTTTTTTTTAGTTTTTTTCTTTTTTAGTTTTTAGTTTTTTTTTGTTTTATACCTTTTTTTAGTTTTTTTTAGTTGTTTTAGTTTTTTAGCTTTTTTAGTTTTTTTATTAGTTTTTAGTTTTTTTTTTAGTTTTTGCCTTTTTTTAGTTTTTTCAGTTTTTTTTAGTTTTTAGTTTTTTACCTTTTTTTAGTTTTTTTTTAGTTTTTTACCTTTTTTTAGTTTTTTTTAGTTTTTTAGCTTTTTTAGTTTTTTTTCTTTTTAGTTTTTTTTGTAGTTTTTACCTTTTTTAGTTTTTTTTCTTCTTTTGTATTAGTGTGAAATAATTCAGACATCATATGCGGACAAACACGACGTCACTCGACAGACAGACAGACAGACATAACCCACAAACAACTTATTTTTATATATATTTATTCATATTTTTTTAGTTTTCTTTTTCTCTTTTATTTTTCAGTTTTTTCCTATTTTTTAGTTTTTTTCTTTTTTAGTTTTTAGTTTTTTTTAGTTTTTTACCTTTTTTTAGTTTTTTTAGTTTTTTTAGTTTTTTAGCTTTTTTGGTTTTTTTATTAGTTTTTATTTTTTTTGTAGTTTTTGCCTTTTTTTATTTTTTTCAGTTTTTTTTTAGTTATTAGATTTTTACCTTTTTTTAGTTTTTTTAGTTTTTTAGATTTTTTAGTTTTTTTTTTCTTTTTAGTTTTTTTTTGTAGTTTTTACCTTTTTTAGTTTTTTTCTTCTTTTGTATTAGTGTGAAATAATTCAGACGTCATATGCGAACAAACATGACGTCACCTGATCCATCCACAGATCCACACACAGACAACTTATTTTTATATATATAGATAGATGAAGGGGTTCACCCCCTCGTCAGTACCTCGCTCTTTACACTAAAGCTTAAAATTTGTCCCAATTTCTTAAGAATGGCCCTGAATCACAAAAGCCGTAGAATAAATAGTTGAAATTACTAAAAATGCTTTAGCGTAAAGAATGAGGTATTAGGAGGAGGTGAGCCCATCATATGCGTAATAATTTCTGTTCGTTTTAAGTTTTAATGCTTCTCCTTACTTTCAGTTGAAAAAACTTTCATATTTATTTTTTCATTGTTTTTTTTTTTTAAATAATGCTAGAAAATCCTGCGCTCCCTTCATGAAACTTTTCTTCTCCCATGACAAATTAATCAAAGGGAAGTTCCCCCAACATATCCCCCTCTTCTCAACCTCCCCCCTCAACCTAAAAATCCCCCAGAAAACGTCTGTACACTTCCAAATAACCATTACTATATGTAAGCACTGGTCAAAGTTTGTAACTTGTGGCCCCTCCCACGGGGACTTTGGGGGAGTAAGTCGTCCCCAAAGACATAGTTATAAAGTTTTTTAACTACGCTGAATAAATGGACTATCTCAAATTTTGATCCGGTGACTTTGGGAAAATAATTAGCGTGGGAGGGGGCCTAGGTGCTCTCCAATTTTTTTGGTCACTTAAAAAGGGCACTAGAACTTTTCATTTCCGTTAGAATGAGCCCTCTCGCAAGATTCTAGGACCACTGGGTCGATACGATCACCCCTGGGAAAAAAAACAACAAACAAATAAACACGCATCCATGATCTGCCTTCTGGCAAAAAAAAATACAAAATTCCACATTTTTGTAGATAGGAGCTTGAAACTTTTACAAGAAGAGTTCTCTGATACGCTGAATCTGATGGTGTGATTTTCGTTAAGATTCTATGACTTTTAGGGGTTGTTTCCCCCTATTTTCTACAATAAGGCAAATTTTCTCAGGCTTGTAACTTTTGATGGGTAAGATTAAACTTGATGAAACATATATATTTAAAATCAGCATTAAAATTTGATTCTTTTGACATAGCTATTGGTATCAAAATTCCATTTTTTAGAGTTTTGGTTACTATTGAGCCGGGTCGCTCCTTACTACAGTTCGTTACCACGAACTGTTTGATACAACAATAACATCCTCTTTACTATTGCCACTAATTGAAATGAGTTACCATTTCTGAATCAGCTTCAAATGACAATTCTAACTTTACAGGGTTTTTTCCAAACACCTTTTTAAACGTCCGGTTACTGCAGGCCGTGGATTGTTCCTTGCTAGGTTGTAGCTCTCGCTGCAACCATGCTTTTTCCAAGCAGACTAATTGCCCAGAAGATGTTCTTTTTTTTAGGAAAGGAAACATGTTCAGATTATGGCGGACCGGGTGAATATTTCCCATGTCTAATGAATCGTTTAAACACACAAGGAAACCTATTTAACGTTATTTTACGTTAAGATGGAAACGTATTACGTTCTAGAGAAAATAAAAGCTTGCAATTTGGCAATGCTTAAAAAGCTGAAACACCATATTTAAGTTTGTTTTTCCCAAGTATTATTTATACCCGTTCAACCTCCATAAGCCCCCTACACCCCTTCACCTCTATAAGTCCTCTCTATCCGTTCAACCTCCATAATCCCCCTTCATACTTTTACTTCCAAAAACACCCGAGATTGGATGAACTTGGCCAACTATGTGTTCTATAAGTAAAACATTAATTCATAAATCTACTGCACAAATCAGGCAAAAAAAAGGATTTTGGACCTCATACCCTGGCTGAATTCTGCATCATCAGAGGTTTTAAATGTTTGTTTAGGCTAAGAGAAAGTTTCAAGAATTTTGCAACAAAAATGATTACCGTATTACATTTACATTGCCTATAGAGACAGTCTATTTCATAGTTTAACTATACAGTAATTCAGCTGTTCACGTAAAAGTTTATATAGATTATTACATTTATCGATGAGTGGATCTCTCCATTATAGGGAGATTCTACAGAATGGAGATATTACTCAAAATTAATCTGCCAATGGAACCTATGTAATCTAGGGTGAATCCCTTGGAGGCTATATGAAAAGGACGAAGCTAGAGAATTGACTCCTTTAAGGGAGTTACAGCGTAATTGGGAGTCGCACTTAAGTTGAATATAAAATAGGCAACAAACTTACGGAAGGCCTGGGTCCAGTTTTTGAAGCCCAGATTTAATCTCCTCGCCGAAAGAAGGCTGGGTCTCCTGTTCTCGCCGGATTTGCTGCGCTCGCATAAGCTCCAGAGCACCCTGAGGGGGAAGACCCATACCTTGAGTACCCCATTTCGTATTCGATTTGGCGGACCCAATCGCTCGTTGGCGGTGAGGTTCCTGATTGGTCGTTTTCTGGCTGTCCGGTTGGGATGCTAGATCGTCTTTGCTCACTGGCCATGATTGAACTTGATAAAATATTGCAATCACCAACAGATAAATGCTTAGTCTCATAACTGTAACATAAAAACATATTACCAGTCTCCGTGTAAAATTAACATTAATTTCCAACCATCAATGCTACACTAATTTCTATTTTCGACTTTATTAGCACCACCTTAAAACATTATTATACACCTTAAAATATATACACAATATTTACAAAATATAATACATATACACAATATAAAATATTACTATTTTTGAATTGTGTATATTTTTATATTGTATTTTTTGTATTATTTTTATATTGTGTATATTTTTTATATTCTGTGTAAAATACATAACATAAAAAAATACAATACAAAATATAAAAATATATACACAATATAAAATATTATACACCTTAAAATATTGTTATTAAAATATTATTAGCTATTTTAATAATAAAATATTAAAATAATACAAAATATTTATTAGCACCAACTTTATTAGCACCACTTTAAAATAAAGTGCGAAAATATGTTTCCACAACTGTCTAAGCATATTGACCTTTCTAACTAAATACTTAAAAAAACATAGTCGGATAGTATTTCTATTTCAAGAAAAATTTCACAATACAGTTCAACTTATCTCAATAAACTGGCATTAGCAATTATGCCACAGATATAATTCTAAAATGCTTATAAAAACCCATTAATTCCTTAAAGTTAGATTTACAAGTGAATATGAAGGTAGATTGTTTTAAAAAGCATGACCGCAATTATTTGAATTTGGCACTAAACACCATCAGGTAAAGCTTTAGTTTCGTCACAATCTGTCATAACTGGAAACTATGCTGCATAGCAAAGCAGCATAGTTTCCATACTATAGCACTTGAAATGCTAATTCTAGAAGCACATCCATTTTTTAGCTTTCTAAAATCCCCCTTCAACAAGCTAAAAATGCGTAAGTGGGCAGGGTTTTGAAGCTGAGGGAAATGTTGGGGTTGTACAATATGAATGAAATTATATTTTAAACACTATTTCCAGTCATCACTGGTAATTTCTGTATAGTAGTAAGTCGAAAGATAATTTAAAAACTTACACATCCATTAATGCTAATATCCAAAATCGTTCACTTTCACTTTCGAGTTTAAACTAGCCAGTGAACCGGTGAATTAGAGCGATTAGTTAAATTTTACGTTTATGTTCCGTTCATTTGAAGAGATGCCTTTCGACGGAATTGAAATTATACAGTTTTTCAGTTCGAAATTATTGTTTTGAAAGATGCTTTGGCTATGGGAAGTCCTTGGTGAAAAAAATTTAGTTGAAGTGATTCTCGCAAGCGAATAGGTTTTATAGAGTTTATACAATATGGATTGTGGATATGTTAACTTACCAAATTCTTCTTTTGAGTTAAGTTCTTCTTTTGGTACTTTTCCTTGAGTAGTTTCATTTTTGCGGAATATGTTGCAGGCTTGGCTTCTATGCGAAGGATTTCCCTATTTTCAGATAATAGTGGTTGTTCGAAAGGGATTTGTGGCCTTAAAAAAAGCCGTTTGGTGTTTTTCTGGGGCTAGTGGTTTTCCTGTAACTGAGCTTGAGTTCATTCTGTTGATGGTCCGAGCTGGGGCTCGGAGACTAAGCCATACTTCGGTGGCGAGTAAACTTTACCACAGGCTTCAAGAAAGTGCTGAAATATATCCGTGTGCTCGGGATAGCGCTCAGCAAGATAGCCAGCCATATGCTCGGTCTTTCGGCTATATTTTGGGATTCTTTGGCGGACATTCCTCCAGATGCACTCCAGGTTTTGCGTGTGAGCGCCTTTGTCGGTGTCCATGAAGTTACTACTATGATTTACTGATTGATGCTGGAAGCCACGATGCTTTAAAGCACCGTAGGCTTTTCAGCAGTGAGAAACGATTGTCGTTCCTAGCAGTACATACCTGTCTTTCGCAGCCAACACAGTGTCTACGGTTCTATCCTGAACAGGGATAATGAAGGCCAAACCGGAACCACGCTCTATACCACCGAAAACCCATTGTCCTTCAATAAGTCTCCCTCTGTTATATTTGTACTTTCAATTTTCGCTTCATCTATCTCAAGCACTTTCCTTGGGCCTCCTATGGGTTGGAATTCCAAACCAATTTCACGAGACATGCCTCGCGACAAAAGATATACCAGTCGACAACTGTTGTTGATGAAAGGTACATAGTCGACCGGATTATCGTGTTTTGGATTTGATTATGTGCAGCATAAATAGCAAAATACCAGCAACTGTGTGATAATCAAATGCGATCCATCGCAAAATGTTCCTTTAGTTATCGATGTAGATAACTTCGAAAACCACACTGCCTTTCCATGACGAAAGTATAACAGTTCAAAATCGGGATGAACAGTGAACAGATATAAAATTTTTAACTGGATATTTCGAACACATACAGTTAAAAATTTTATATCTGTTCACTGTCGATTAAAAAGTTTCATCCCTATTTTGAACTGTTATACTTCGTTCGTGTTATACTGTTATATCGGTCTAAAAAAATTACATTTTTAACTATTATTTTTATTTTTGGTCAACAAATTTCACTAATTTTTGGCATTGAAACCGGGTGAATTGTTTCTGGGTATCGCACGGAACCATATTGACTGCAGAACACCAAAGTGGATAGCACTCTGTG
Source organism: Artemia franciscana (assembly GCF_032884065.1). Taxonomy (NCBI): domain Eukaryota; kingdom Metazoa; phylum Arthropoda; class Branchiopoda; order Anostraca; family Artemiidae; genus Artemia; species Artemia franciscana. The sequence continues at coordinate 19,406,477 of NC_088877.1, forward strand.
CTCTTGAAAAAAAGTCGTTTCATCATGGCACCCAGTTGGTAAATTCTTAACGAGCAGCCTGAACACTGAACAACTGAATTGTGCGTCTCTTCGCTCATTTTTTACTTTATATTCCACTTTGCTCCTTCAGTTCCAACGGCTGTTTGGTTAATGATGCATTTGCTTTAGTTGTTGATGATGAATATGTGAAACTTTTTTTCGCAACACGGTTGCATCATTTCGCAATTCCTTACCATTTGCGAAGAAAGACTCAAAATGGAGAAAAGATGATGGTATGAAATCTATAAATAGCTAGTTTATTTCAAAAAGGTAGGCAGAGAAACGTCCGATTTCGCTTACAGGTAACATTACGTATAGAGCGAAGCGTATTAGTCGATGAGCCCCACGGGCAGCGGGGCGAGGTCTGTGTTCTATATTTATTTAATAGTTATTGGGCATGAAGCCTCAAAAAGCACAATGGAGAAAAGGGAGCTTTTTATACCTAGACTGGTCTAACTTTCTCGACGTTAACGTAAGCTTATGTCATCCGTGATTAGTTGGCTTTGACATCACTTATGGCTGATTGGTTGAATTGTTAGTTGATGTTTATGACGTACTTTTTGCTGATTGGTTAAACCTTATTGGTTTTGGTCATGATGTTTCATCATTGCAACCCTGTTTTCAGCCAGAAATTGCGGTAAGTCAAAGGCAAGCTTCTGTGGTGTTAAAAGTTCGAAAAGGAGGATATATTACTTTTTTTAATTACTGCATATAGCTGGATTCTGATGATTGTGTATTGTTTTAATGTCATTATTCATTCATATTGTACAGCCCGAACATTTCCCTCGGCTTCAAAACCCTGTCCACTTTACGCATTTTTAGTTCGTTAAAGGGAGATTTTAGAAAGCTAAAAATGGATGGGCTTGCTGCTTCGCAGTATAGTTTCCAGTTTAGACAGCTTGTGATGCCTATCACAAGCTGTAAAGAAGTATTTAATACTTCTACATACTATTTAATACTTCTACATACTATTTAATACTTCTACATACTATTTAATTTTTCAGTCGGCCAGTTCCTGTGGACTTGGCAATGATGGGATTTTTACAATTCAGTTTTATATGGGAAACACTTCTGATATTGGGTGTGCGATTTTGTCGATGGTTTAAGAGATTGTTCTTTAGTGAAGAGGGGCGCATTTTTAGGTAAGGAGGCCAGGAAACAAAAAATTAGACAATATAATCTTATAATATTTAGTACAATAATATAATTAGAAGTAAAATTCTAGTTGATTTGACTTCTTGCTGTCTCGGGAAGGGTTTAGGTTAGGAAAATGAAACTTTCAAGGATGGGTCTACAGGCTGAAGTATGTCCCGGGAAGGTATTTTAAAGTACCCACCTCCACTCCTTCTCCCTCTAGAGGGCCCTGAAATTTGCCTATATGACAGGTCTATACCTATTGAAATTTTGACGAAACAAAATTTTACCTTAATTTTCAGTTACTAGTTGCTTTCTATCTGCCTTTAGTTCTGAAAATGAAATTCCTGTTATTTGAGTAGAAGGTGAAATTCTAGTTAATTGACTTTTTGCTATCTCGGAAAGGGTCTAGGTTAGGAAAATGAAACTTTCAGGGATGAATCTACAGACTAAAGTATGTCCCGGGAAGGTATTTTGAAGCAACTACCTCCACTCCTCCCTCGAGAGGGCCCTGACCTTTGATGACCTTTAAAAATATGTTTGTTATAAAAGTGAAACCTTGCAAAATAGATCTTCTGCTTAATTGAAGTACAACAAAATTGTTTTCAGCTTCATAACTTTGCTCAATTCCATTTTATAAGGTTTTAAAGATATGCAAATAGATTTCCTAAATTTCGAAAAAAAAAACATATATAAGGTTAGGATAGATCAAAAAGTCCTTAAATTGGAATTTGCGGAAGAAGCGATTACTATATTCATAAAGAACATAAAAAAGGGCATCGAGTGGTATGTTCACTTTATTGACAAGTCAATTATATGAGCTACGAAAAATTTACTAAAAAACACCTCTTTTCTCCGAGCGAAGCTCGGTCTCCTGGCACTACCATTTAAGGAAGTTTAACAGCAGAAAAATCAAAAAGACGATTTAAAAGTCAACTAATCTTGGGTCTGAACTTACCTTCAAACAAACAACTACGGAATGTTGGACTCTACTTCGAAAATTATTACTCCCAAATTGATAATTACAATTTCAGTGTCTCTCATTTAGTTTGTACTGGTCGACTAAATTTTCTTCGATAACATGTTTGTTTATTCTCTGACACCCTCAAGGGGAGAGGTTTTCCTGGTAAAGGGTTAATTACGTAAACCTTTGAAGTAAACATCTGAATAAATCCATATGGCTGCAATCGGGGTTTTTGAAGGTCAAATAAACAAAGGTGCATTCTATATTAATCGCGGCTCTTACGGACATTTTTACAAGGGAGTGTGACAAAAACCTAGATAAGAGGCTTTTCGCTATCTTAGAAAGTAGTTCAGTTAATTGAATTACACTCAGGAATGGATTCAGAACCTAAATTACACTCTTCTAAGATGTTTCCAGACTCATAATATTTCTACATCCTTTATTTGGCAAAACTTAATACAGACATAAATTATTCTATGAGAGGGCTGGCCCATCCTTTACCTGTCGCAAGTTACATTAAAATTTGCTAATGCCATAAAAATTCTTATTCTAATAAAGTGGCTCATCGTTTCACCAGTCGTGTTGCGAGGGGGGGGGAAATCCTATTTTTATAATATTTGACAATTAAGGTCTGACTCCTGAGGAGGAAGCTTTTATTGGCAGAGGGAAGGCTCCACGGAGGGATAGGGGTGTTAAGGTCTTTTTTTGTAAAAACGGTAAGAAATTAAATTGAAAAGTTTTCATATCTAAGTTAGGCCACATTAAAACTTAAATGAATAAAAATTATTATAACAATGACTGCCCGAATTTCTGCCCCTCGCTCGTTACACTAGTCTTTTAATGTTTTTTTTTTCCAATTCATATCGAGAGAGGGGTATTTCGAAGGGAAATTAAAAAAGAAGAGCTTATCTTGAACAATAAATGTTTAAGAAATTCCACTATGGTTCAAAAATAGGTATATTATACGAAAACTCGAAATATTTGATATTACTATTAAAATGGGTCAACAATACGACCGATTTCTTAGACGATCTAGATAAAATAGAATAGATTTTCCCCGTAATTGTCTCATTTAATGGAAAAATAGTTTTGTCGTCATTTCTTTAATAAAATAGATATTTATGCGCTAAGCTTACGGGTGGTGTTTTATGAGTTATGTTATTATTAATGGGTCATGTTTTGTGAGTGGTTTTTTGAGTTATGCGCCAAAAAAACTATGATCTACTTATTTTCATTAGAAGTGTAATTTTTATATTTTTCTGTTTTCTTTTCATATTCCTCTGTGCACATCTTTTGTATGTATAGAGGGCGCAAATAAATTATAATAATAATTACTATTATTAATATTATTATTATTGATTTTTGACATTATACTTTTCTTTTTTTAGATAAAAGTCAGAACTATTTTTTTTAATAAATTGTTTCAAAATGCATTGGTTTAGACAAAAAACAGTTAAGAAAAAGCATTCCCCCTGCTCATCCATCAGCAGATTTATAGTACAGCTATTATTAAAATTGTGTTACAAAATTTGTCCGAAAAATAAATAGCAAGCCAAAATCCTAATTATTATGCAGGAAAGTGAAATTTTTCAACTATTCTCTTTATTAACCAGCAATGTCAGTTGTTGCTTAATAATATAAATTTCAAACAGTGTCATATAAAAACAGCATAAAGTAATTTAAAAAAACTTTATCCACAAAAGAAGTTTTTCAAAGAAAATAAAATAATTGTCATACAGTTTGTGGTTTGAATTCTCCAATTCTTTAAGAACGACTCCTGAAGCACAAGGGTCGTTCAATTTGAACGATAAGGGGCTTTTTAAAAGTACTAAAAAAATTTAGTATTAAGAGCAAGTTGTTGAGGAGGGGGCCACACCCCTCATATGCGTAATAATTTCTTTTCATTTTAAGTTTTAGTTTTGCACCTTACTTTCAATTGAAAACTTGTTTTTTTTTTTACTTAATTTTAAACTAAATACGATCAGAAATAAAGTAAGAAAATAATTCAAACTTAAACGACGAGAAAAGACAAGAAGGCCTAGAGCGTCATCTGCCTTTACTGAAAACAGATGCATTGAAAAAGATTTTCTTTAATAACATTAATAAGTTTGAAATTGCCGAGACATCCTGGAATGAATCCCATTATATATTAGACAATCAATTTATTTTCAGTAGTTATTTATTGACCTTTTTTTTATTACGAATCAAAACCTACTGCTTGAAATAAAATATATTTCCATTAAAGAGCAAATGAGGCTCTGGTATTTAGAGGGATAAAGGGACCTTAGCCCTACTCCTGTTTGCAGCAATTATCATTCGTTTAAAGTTTGATTCGGTTTATTCATTGCAGTTTCTTCATTTTTGTTTCATTTATTTGTTGATACTGATTTCTGCTTATTTTTGGCTCGAATCATGATTTGACTTTATTTTTGCTCGTCATTGGCCATTGCAGGTCTGTATTTTTTTCTTTGAAAAACTTCTTTTAAAAACGTTTATTTAATTAATACTGAAAGTGCTGAAACGAAAAAGAAACATTATTTTGTATCACATTGGTCTTGTTTAGAGTATTTGATTCTGAAGCATTAACAGAGAAAAAATATATGTTTCAGTGGCAGTCCTCCCAAACAAGACGATTTTTGCTTATTTTCACTTAGATGCTGCTTGTTACTTTCATTTGAGAAACAAAAATGGATTTAATTTCTGTTTGTTTTAGTAGCATCTTCCAGTTACACTAGAGTTTATCTCCAGAGAATGACGTCAATTTGCAAAAATTTAGGGGGGATAAAAAATTCAATGTCTAGAGGGGGCGAATTTATTGTTTTTTTTCTAGAGGGGGCATTTTCCAAAGCCCGAGGGGACAAAATACTCTAGGCGGGGCACATACCCACTGCCCCCTTCACAATTGACTGTACTTTCAATTTGAAAATAAATTGGTTTTTAAATTTGATTTCCGACTGTTCTTGCAAATAAAGCCTTAAAATCCCACCCCCTTCGTGGAACATTCTTCCTACCAACTAAAAATTCCTCCCAAGAAAAATACTTACAAAATCCTCTAAAACAGAGTACCAAATACAAATTAATATCAATACCATCTAAAAATTTAACTTGAATTACAAACGATAAAATTAGTCCTAAAGGGTTTTGAAGCACCTTGAACAACCCACTTTGAATAACAGGCTTTTGAACAAACCTTTTGAAGCATCGTTAATCTAGTTTGCCAGTAATTAAAACTGTAATAAAAAGTTAATAAAAGTAAAGTAAAAAAAATAAAGAAGGTGTCTTTAAAACTTATTTCATTGACGGGATATCAACACTAAGGCTGATTAGAGAAGAATCAAAAGAATTAAGCACATTATTTTAATTTAATGTTTCGATTATATCATTTTTGTGCTAATGGAGGCGTTTTTCGAAATTCTGGTGGATTCTACCCATGGTAATTTCCGCAGTTACGCAGGTATTCGATAGACCCTTCTTTGGCGAGTAACTGGGGTGTTGTTAAACAGTTCGTGGGAACGAACTGTAAGTAAGGAGCAACCCGCCTCAGTGGCAAACGAAATTCTAAAAAACAGAATTTTGATACCAATAGATACATCAAAAGAATGAGAATTTTATGCTGACTTCAAATATGTAAGCTCCATCAGGTTACCCATCAAAAGTTACTAGCCTGAGAATATTTGACTTATTTTCGAAAAAAGGGGGAAGCACCCCCTAAAAGTCCTAGAGTCTCAATGAAAGTCACACCATCCGATTGAGCGTATCAGAAAACCCGACTGTAAAGTTTTCAAGCTCCTAATTGCAAAATGTGGAATTTGTATCTTTTGCCAGAAGAAAGATCATGGATGATTGTTTTTTTTTCCAGGGGTAGTCGTATCGATCCAGTAATCCTAGAATATCGTGGTAGGGCTCATTCGAAAGGAAATTAAAAATTCTAGTGCCCTTTATAAGTGAATAAAAAGATTCGAGGGCAACCTGGCCCCGTCCACCACCCCTTTTTCCCAAAGTCGTCTGATCAAAATTATGAGATAGCCATTTTGCTCATTATAGTTGAAAGGTCCAATGACTATGCATTTGGATATAGCATGCCCTCCCCCCGCTTTCCCAGGAAAAAGGTCTTTAAGTCATAAAATTGACCCATACTTTACACATAGCATTTTTTATTGTGAAGCAGCATACATTTTCGGGTGGGGGGATTTTTTGCGTTTTTTTTCCACGGGGATTTTCTTTGGGAAGGGATGTGCCCGGAGGGTGAACTTGTCAGGAGAAATTATACTCTGGGAGAATTTGCCAGAATTCCTATACAAAATTCTTTTTAAATGTCATGCTTTCTCTTTTCCGTTTCAATTTTACGCGTGGAGTTGATAAGGGTAATTGTCCGGGGTAAATTTTCGCCGGGATTGAATTGTCAAGAGGATATTTCCGTGGGGAAGGGGATTTCTCCGTGGAGATGGGGACTGGTTTCCTGGCCTTGCTTAAAAAAGATCAGAAATTAAATTGAAAAAAAAACAACAAGTTTTTCAACTGAAAGTAAGGGGCAAAATTAAAACTTAAAACGAACAGAAGTTATTACGTGTATGAAGGGAATAACCCGCTACTCAATACCTCGCTCCTTACGTTAAAGTTTGAATTTTGTCCCAATTCTTTAAGAACGACTCATGAAACACAAAGGGCCGTTTAATCAAAACAATAGGAAGCTGTTTTAAAAATACTAAAAACACTTTAGAGTAAAGAGCGAGGTGTTGAGGAGAGGACAATTCCCTTCATAAACGTAGCAATTTCTGTTCATTTTAAGTTTTAGCATTACTCCTTACTTTCAGTTAAAAAAATTGTTTTTTTTTAATTTAATATCTACGAGAGTTTTGGAGATTCATGATGTTTAAAATACGAGCCATGACTGAATGCATGTTTTTTCATGTACAAACTTTTTTTTTTAATTCGTAGTGAATTTTGGAATGCCTTTTTTTTAATTAGATTATATATTGATTTACTAGGAGCTTCCCACGGTTAAGGATCTTTGATAATAAGATATTGTTTTTTTATTATAGGACTAATTATATTATTAATAAAAGGGATAGGATAACTATTTCCAAAAAGTATATCTCTGATTAAGTTTAATTTTGTCTCGACATTAAATAAAAGACACACGTTTTTTAACTGAAAGTAAGGAGCGACATTAAAACTTAAAACGAAAAGAAATTACGCTGTATATGAAAGGGGCTGTTCCCTCCTCAACGCCCCGCTCTTTAGACTAAAGTTTTTACTGTTTTAAATTGTATAGTTGAGAGAAAGAGTCAAACTTAAGCGTAAAGAGCGAGGTGTAGAGGAGGGAACAGCCTCTTCCATATACGGAGTAATTTCTGTTTGTTTTAAGTTTTAATGTCGCTCCTTACTTTCAGTTAAAAAAAAACATATTTTATTTATTTAATTGCTAAGAAAAAGTCGAACGCTTTTTCCTGTGTAATCTATGTTCATTCTTTTTCTCGGACATGAGATGCTTATCAGGTATTTTTTTCAATTATGTATCTATTTCAATTATTATCTAAATATCTTAGGTTTTCACCTTGCGACAGCGGAGTGGTTGGCGCCGCGCCCGGAAAAGTCTGGGACCCCGGTTCGATCCTCCATGTCGCAAGGAAATGTTATCACTTTAAATTTCTTCTAATTTTTTTTCCAAAATATTGAAAACTACGGTATCCGAAAACAAATGTTGGCATTTTTTTTGGGCGTATAGACTGCACTTCTCAGAGATAAACTACTTAAATACTATATCCATGGACCAAGGTTCAATTGCACGTGTTGCAAGGACTTTACGAACTGAAAATGTATAATCAAAGATATGCATTTGATTCAGCGAACAGAAGAGCTTTATTTACAACCACTATCCTTATATGGTATCAATTAAAAAACACAGGTATTTTCAACTGAAAGTAAGGAGTGATATTAAACTTAAAAAGAATATACATTGTTCCGAATATGAAAGGGGCTGTCTCCTCCTCAACGCCTCGCTGTTTACGCTAAAGTTTTTTGGTGTTTTGAAAAGTAGAGCGGTAAGAAAGAGTCAAACTTCAGCGTAAAGGGCGAGGCGTTGAGGGGGGGGGGATTCTAGCATTCAATTTTATGCTACTGCAATTATATTTTCTACTGTTTTTAGGAAACGAGTAAAGTAACGAAAGGCTTCTTTTCTTTTATAAATGTGATTATTAAAGATCGTTGTCTTATGACATCTCCGTTCTTATTACTATTGAATTTGGAATCCGGGGAAAACAATACAGATAGCCTTCAGATTGGCATCTCTCGTAATGCCTTTTAGTCAAAATGATGTTTATAACCCATTCAATTGAAAACACTACCTTCATTCAATTGATTTTGTCCGTTTTCCTATATCTACTTTGGTTCCCAAGCAGTGGCGTAATTTTGTAAAAATCCTGGGGGGGGGGGCAAGTTGGAGCCAATTTACCCAAATGAAGTGAAAATAACAGTGAAAAATGAGCCATTTAGTAACGTACAGGCAAACATATACTAAGAAAATTGACCTGTTTCTGTGGATACTTGAATTATGCAGGCTTATCTTAGTTTTGACAAGATTTTTGAAGAAACGAAATTTAAGTGTGGAGGGAGGGGGGTCAAACTGGGGTCGAGGGAACTGGGGTTTGGATGCATCAGTTACTCCCTGCCCCATAGTAAATTAGGCCCATGTTCTCAAGATATTGGTTCACGCTAAACTTTAACTTTTTGTCAAAATTCTTAAGGAAACACTGCTCAAACATAAGGACCATTGAACTTGAATAAGAAGTATTTTTAAGAACTTTAAGACGACGTATAAAGAGCGAGAGTGGAGGAAAGGCCTGCCCCATTCATATACGGAACAATTACTGTTCCTTTTAACGTTTAATGTTGCTACTAAAAAAGCTGTTTTTCTCTATTTAATCGAAATAGAGTAATGCCATAATTTGAAAATAAGTTCTCAAAACACTAGGAGCAAAGATTGACTTACAATACAGATCTAAAGAAAAGACTTGTTCAAGCTTTTATTTAGTGGTTATTGGCCAAGCCACCAATTGCCGAAAATGCAGAAGGGGCAAGGATTTTGTTTATTATTATTTTTTTAGCGAAGGCGCAATAAAGTATTTTTCAATATTTAGGGAGGGAGGGCAACTTTGATTTTGTTTTACTTTTTCAATGAAAAGACCATAAAAGTTTTTTTTCAAAATCTAAAAATAGGGGAAATCCCCCTCCAGGATTGCCACCCCTTCATAACAGCCTATATATGTATATATATATATATATATATATATATATATATATATATATATATATATATATATATATATATATATATATATATATATATAATATATATATATATATATATATATATATGTTAATGAGCCCTGCTTTTCAAATACTTACTTTATTTTAAGCTTCGAAGAATTATCTTACCACCTTTCCACCGAAATGAATCATTTGGGAGTATGTAAAGTATTAGCCGTGAAGACTCCAATTCTTTCTCTAACAGCAAGTGTTTGAGTAGCAAAATTTAACCTATGAACTTTTAAAATGCTAGAACTGTAAGTGGTTAATGCTTAAGCACTAGTTCACAACCTCTGAGTTTCTAACGTTCATGGTAAAACTGAAGAGAAAAATAAAGCTTGCTCTCATATACTTCCGTTTTCAAAAGTGTGCCATGTTTCATTGATTTGGTTTTGTGACGTCTTTCTTACGCCAATCACACCTTCCCATATATTTCAAGAAGGAAAACCAAACGACCCCTTATTTTTCACCTGTTGCCTTATTCACCCTTGTTGCTTTGTCAACCTTTGTCAAAAGAACGCAAAACCTATTCTTTTTTCTGAATGTTTCCCTGTATGAAATTCTAAGCCAATAATAAGAAAGAAAATTTCTTGGAACCTTTTTTTACAACTAAACTTTATATTTCTCTACGTTAAAAATTTTGAAGCAAACCAATGTTTTTTTTATATTTATAAGGTGAAAATTGACAAATACAAATATTCTTTTCCCCAAACTTTTTCTCAAAAATGTTATTTTAGGGACATTCAGATTACGGCCAGAAACGACCAAAACTTGAGAGTCTTAACAAACTAAGGTATATTTTAAAGTTAAAATCCTTTTGGATGATAATTGCACGTGCAATACGTGATAATTAAAAGGTAATATAGACACAATATAGGAATAATAAATTTAAAATTACTTGCTCCACTTTTTTCACAAAAAATTCCAGAGCATAATAATAACATTGCATTTCTATGCTTTCCACAATATAATAATAGTTATGCATGAAGAGCTTCCTTACGATACCCGATATTGAACTGCTTTACCCTTGGTTGTCATATTTGTCCCTACCCTTTGCGGTATCGCAAGATATAGTAAAAATAGTATAAGCTTTAACTGCTTGTATATGATAAAAATCTGCTGCTAAGTTAATTAAAGAAGAAAAAGAATAAATCTTAAAAACAATTATTTGCTTTACACTTGGTTAAAGAACAATTCTGTATTATAAAGCACTGAAATAGGTAGCAAGACTAAAACTTTAACAAAACCACTAAATTTGATTTCATTTTCGAAAATCACTGAATGAAAATAAATACAGGCATAACTTTTAGAATGCCTGTTTTATTTTATAAAATTGAAAGTGATACAGGTGGAAGCTGCACAGACCAGTGGGTATTATGCACGGGAGTATGCTGCCCCGTCAACCCGCACTCTTTACACTAAAGTTTCATAGTGCTTTACTGAAAACATAAACATGATTGCAACAAATGTGCTTAGCGGGTAATTTAAACGGTTTAACGGTTTAATTTTTTAACGTTTTTTATGTGCCGTTTTCCTTTTAAAACGTTAAAACTGTATTGTCTGAAGGGCCTGTACGATAATGGCATGTATATACACGGAGCAATTTCTATTCAGCTCATTACTAGCTAAATTTTAGCGTAAAGAGTGAGGGGTAGAAGCCCCCTTTGTAGATGGAGTAATTTTGGTTCTTTTCAATTTTCGATGTTATTATTTGTTTCCAACCGAAATACCTGTTTTCTATATAATTGAAAAAAGAACTACTAAACAAGTTTAAAATATCCACGTCCCCTTTTCGAATTGCTAAAGTTAAAGTTAAGAAATTTTAAGAAAAAGGCATTTGAAGATATATTATATGTAATCATATTTGTTTCAGCCATTGTAAGATTTTTTATTTTCCTTGTGTTTAATATGAATCAACTCAGATAAAATAATTTTTGCATGTTAACAAATACCAGGATTAAATAGGCATAAAGTTTATTTTTTTTTCTATTTATTAATTGAATAGAAAATGTAGATCCGTTGATATTAACGTGAAATCAATTCATTGTCCTTTTAACGCATGAATGTAATTGTGTTCTTTTCCGCCGCTTTATGATCTGATTAAATAAAATAAAAAAACAAGTTTTTTTTAACTGAAAGTAAGGAGCGCGACATTAAAATTTAAAACGAACAGAAATTACTCCAAACATGTAAGGGGATTTTCCTCCTCAAAGCCCCGCTCTTTACGCTAAAGTTTGACTCTTTCTCTTAACTCTATTTTTAAAACAATAAGAAACTTTAGCGTAAAGAGCGGGGCGCTGAGGAGGAAAAGCCCCTTTCATATACGAAGTAATTTCTGTTCGTTTCAAGTTTTAATATCGCTCCTTAATTTCCGTTAAAAAAACTTGTTTTTCTAATTTAATTTCTGAACGTTTTTGAATTAATGCATGTTTTGATTTTGACTCTCCGTACATAAATAATTAAAACGAAATTTGTATATTAATATTTTTGGCTAAATGGTTTTCTTATAGTTTTAATCGGAAAATTTTGAGAAAACCGGAGTGGGGGAGGAGGCCTAGTTTCCCTCCAATTTTTGATTACTCAAAAAGGCAACTAGAACTTTTAATTTTTTACGAGCGTTTTCATTAGTAAAAAATATACGTAACTTACGAATTAACTTACGTAACGAACTTCTATATTCGTATGTTTTTATTACGTATACGAGGGGGTTCACCCCTTCGTCAATGCCTCGCTCTTTACACCGGTGACATTGGGCAAAAATGAGCGTGGGAGGGGGCCTAGCTGCCCTCCAATTTTTTGGTCACTTATTTTTTTGGTTCCCGTTAGAATGAGTCCTCTTGCAACATTCTAGGACCACTGGGTCGATTCGATCACCCCTAGGGAAAAAAACAAACAAACAAACAAATAAATACGCACCCGTGAGCAAAAAATACCAATAAATAAATAATAAAATAAATAGCAAATACTACCAATATCCACATTTTTGTAGATAGGAGCTTGAAACTTCTACAGTGTGATTCTCTGATACGCTGAATGCGATGGTGTGATTCTCGTTAAGATTCTATGACTTTTAGGGCCTATTTTCTAAGGCAAATTTTCTCAGGCTCGTAACTTTGATGGGTAAGACTAAACTTGATGAAACTTGTATATTTAAAATCAGCATTAAAATACAATTTTTTTTATGTAACTGTTGGTATCAAAATTCTATTTTTTAGAGTTTCGGTTACTATTGAGCCGGGTCGCTCCTTACTACAGTTCGTTACCACGAACTGTTTGATAAGACTCAGAGGAAATTTATAGGATACGATTCGAGAGGGAAGTTGCGGGAAGTTCGAGAGGGAAGTATCCCTTTTAACTTATGCGTGGGGGGAGGGGTTGATTAGATTTAAAGCGAGCTAAATTAAACTGAAAATGAGCCAAAGTAAATTAAAATAGTTTTCCGAGCATAAAACTACCGGAAAATAACCATGAATATATAAATGAAACCCGAAACGAACACAAATTACAATAGATAACCGAGACAAACTCAAAATAAGCAGAAACTAAGATGAATGGGCTGACGCTCCCCCCATGCCCGCTGAAGACCAAAGCGTTATTTACATTTTACTAAAAGCCATATATATTTAAATATTTTTCTTTTTTCTTTAATAAAGCCAAAATATCAATATAAATGTATATTAAACTGTCAATCCACATTCGTTTGTTTTTTTGCTCAATAATCTTAGTTGAGATTTTTTTTTTTTTTATATATATACTATGAGAAACAGGAACATTAAACTCGAAATAATGACTGTTTTCAGTTAAGTACCAATTATATTCTGGTCTTCAGAAGGTATAAGTATGAGTCACTCATCTTAATTGTTGCTCGTTTTGAGTTTGACTCGGTGATCTATTGTAATTTCTGTTAATTTCGGGTTTCATTTATATATTAAGTTTTTTTTGTAGTTTAACGCTTGGGAAATTAGTTGAATTTATTTCTGCTAATTTTTGGTTTAATGTAGCTCTTTACTTCTCTAAAATACTTATTAGTGGACCATGTTTTTTAAAATTAATCTTAATAAAAAACCGTATACGTTAACAATGGGAAACTTGCATACCTTAAAGCATCTTACACCAGGTGCTGCGGAGGGGGGGGGGGGTCCAACTCCGGAGTATAGCTATTTGACCTTTAGACTATTTTGAATGAAACAGTTACCCCAAATTTTTGATGAAATGTATTTGGGGAAAAATACCGTGGGATGCTTGGTTGCCTTAGAATCACCTTTGAATCTTAAAAAAGGCACCTCGAACTTTCGAAATCTCATTGAATAAGGCCTCTCCAAAGTTTATACTACCAACCTTCCCATAAAAACCTAATATCTTAACAATGGACAACTTGTATAACTTACAATCCTTGCTGGAAGGGGGGGTTGTCAATCCCAGAGGCATGGCAATTTTACCTTTAGTCTATTTAGAACAAACTGGCTATCTCAAAATTTTTGTTGAAACATGGTGTGGGGGGATGGTTGTCGTCCAATCGCTTTGGAATCTTAAAAAGAACACTAAAACTTTAATTTGCAATTAAATGAGCCACCTCCGAAGTTTTTTTGACCACCCCTTCCATAAAAAGGGCCTCTGGGAAAATTAAATAAATAAATGATAATACAGGGAAGCCTTATGGGTGTTTATTATATGGAACACTATAGCTTTGCCTCTGAGTTAAACAGGTGAGTATAACTTTTAACTTTACTTCTAATTAACATTCGAAATTATCCACGGGGAATTGGGTGGGGGGGAGGAGATCTTCCGGGGAGAAGTTTCAGCATTGCAATTTTCTAGGGAGAAGGTTCCGCGGACGGAAATTTTCCGGGGGGATTTTAAGTGGGGTTACCCTTCCCGGGATATTTTCCACAGGGGAATTTTCCGGAGGAAAATTTTCCAAGGAGAATGCTTAGCACCGTGGTAATAAAGAGTATACTAAAATTACATTTTAGCCATAAACCATGCACTTCTTCATTACAGACTATTAAGCAAACACATGTGTTTATGGTGTTGAATAACCACTATGAATTATATTTCATGGCATTTTAATGACCAACTTAAAACCAAACTGTTCATGGTAGCGAACTCTAAGCAAGGAGTCCACTAACACTCGGATTTGGCACTGCCTGTCACAAAAATATAGTTTAAGCGTATGAATCCCCATTGGTATATGGCAATGGTTCGTATATTACCGTACTCTTGGTGATACATGATAGGCTAATGTAGGATATAAGAATGATTATCCACAAGGAATTAAACTTAACAGATCGAATTTCATATATATAAACCAAAAATTACTACTATAATTGCTGTCACTACGGATAGTTCTCTACTTCCGTCCATTCTCCATTATTTGTTAAAGTTCTACAGGATCATGGACTAGTTAAAGAAAACTTCTTAAAAGATTCAATGCTGTCATAGGAGTTGACCCCTCCAATATTCCTTTACACTAAAGCTTAAATTTTGTCCCAATTCCTTAAGAATGACCCCTGAATCACAAAGACCGTAAAATAAATAGTTGAAATTATTAAAAATGCTTTACCGTAAAGAGCGAGGTATTACGAAGAGGTGAACCCCTCCTATGCGTAATAATTTCTGTTCGTTTTAAGTTTTAGTGCTGCTCCTTACTTTCAGTTGAAAAAACTTTTCATATTTATTTTTTCTTTGCTTTTTTAAATAATGCTAGAAAATCCTTGAAATTTTCTTCCCCCATGGCGAATTCCTCCATAGAAAGATCCTTCCACGTAATCCCCCTCAACTTCCCCCCCTCCCACAAACCAAAAAAAAATCCCCTGAAAAACGTCTGTACACTTCCCAATAACAATTACTATATGTAAACACTGGTCAAAGTTTGTAACTTTTAGCCCCTCCCACGGGGACTGTAGGGGATTAAGTCGTCCCCAGAGACATAGTTATCAGGTTTTTCATAATTTCATAATTTTGAAATTATGATCTCATAATTTTTATCCGGTGACATTGGGCAAAAATGAGCGTGGGAGGGGGCCTAGCTGCCCTCCAATTTTTTGGTCACTTATTTTTTTGGTTCCCGTTAGAATGAGTCCTCTTGCAACATTCTAGGACCACTGGGTCGATTCGATCACCCCTAAGGAAAAAAACAAAAAAACAAACAAATAAATAAGCACCAGTGAGCAAAAAATACCAATAAATAAATAATAAAATAAATAGCAAATGCTACCAATATCCACATTTTTGTAGATAGGAGCTTGAAACTTCTACAGTGTGATTCTCTGATACGCTGAATGCGATGGTGTGATTCTCGTTAAGATTCTATGACTTTTAGGGCCTATTTTCTAAGGCAAATTTTCTCAGGCTCGTAACTTTGATGGGTAAGACTAAACTTGATGAAACTTGTATATTTAAAATCAGCATTAAAATACAATTTTTTTGATGTAACTGTTGGTATCAAAATTCTATTTTTTAGAGTTTCGGTTACTATTGAGCCGGGTCGCTCCTCACTACAGTTCGTTACCACGAACTGTTTGATAAGACTCAGAGGAAATTTATAGGATACGATTCGAGAGGGAAGTTGCGGGAAGTTCGAGAGGGAAGTATCCCTTTTAACTTATGCGTGGGGGGAGGGGTTGATTAGATTTAAAGCGAGCTAAATTAAACTGAAAATGAGCCAAAGTAAATTAAAATAGTTTTCCGACCATAAAACTACCGGAAAATAACCATGAATATATAAATGAAACCCGAAACGAACACAAATTACAATAGATAACCGAGACAAACTCAAAATAAGCAGAAACTAAGATGAATGGGCTGACGCTCCCCCATGCCCGCTGAAGACCAAAGCGTTATTTACATTTTACTAAAAGCCATATATATTTTAAATATTTTTCTTTTTTCTTTAATAAAGCCAAAATATCAATATAAATGTATATTAAACTGTCAATCCACATTCGTTTGTTTTTTTGCTCAATAATCTTAGTTGAGATTTTTTTTTTTTATATACTATGAGAAACAGGAACATTAAACTCGAAATAATGACTGTTTTCAGTTAAGTACCAATTATATTCTGGTCTTCAGAAGGTATAAGTATGAGTCACTCATCTTAATTGTTGCTCGTTTTGAGTTTGACTCGGTGATCTATTGTAATTTCTGTTAATTTCGGGTTTCATTTATATATTAAGTTTTTTTTGTAGTTTAACGCTTGGGAAATTAGTTGAATTTATTTCTGCTAATTTTTGGTTTAATGTAGCTCTTTACTTCTCTAAAATACTTATTTAGTGGACCATGTTTTTTAAAATTAATCTTAATAAAAAACCGTATACGTTAACAATGGGAAACTTGCATACCTTAAAGCATCTTACACCAGGTGCTGCGGGAGGGGGGGGGGTCCAACTCCGGAGTATAGCTATTTGACCCTTAGACTATTTTGAATGAAACAGTTACCCCAAATTTCTGATGAAATGTATTTGGGGAAAAATACCGTGGGATGCTTGGTTGCCTTAGAATCACCTTTGAATCTTAAAAAAGGCACCTCGAACTTTCGAAATCTCATTGAATAAAGCCCTCTCCAAAGTTTATACTACCAACCTTCCCATAAAAACCTAATATCTTAACAATGGACAACTTGTATAACTTACAATCCTTGCTGGAAGGGGGGTTGTCAATCCCAGAGGCATGGCAATTTTACCTTTAGTCTATTTAGAACAAACTGGCTATCTCAAAATTTTTGTTGAAACATGGTGTGGGGGGATGGTTGTCGTCCAATCGCTTTGGAATCTTAAAAAGAACACTAAAACTTTAATTTGCAATTAAATGAGCCACCTCCGAAGTTTTTTTTGACCACCCCTTCCATAAAAAGGGCCTCTGGGAAAATTAAATAAATAAATGATAATACAGGGAAGCCTTATGGGTGTTTATTATATGGAACACTATAGCTTTGCCTCTGAGTTAAACAGGTGAGTATAACTTTTAACTTTACTTCTAATTAACATTCGAAATTATCCACGGGGAATTGGGTGGGGGGGAGGAGATCTTCCGGGGAGAAGTTTCAGCATTGCAATTTTCTAGGGAGAAGGTTCCGCGGACGGAAATTTTCCGGGGGGATTTTAAGTGGGGTTACCCTTCCCGGGATATTTTCCACAGGGGAATTTTCCGGAGGAAAATTTTCCAAGGAGAATGCTTAGCACCGTGGTAATAAAGAGTATACTAAAAATTACATTTTAGCCATAAACCATGCACTTCTTCATTACAGACTATTAAGCAAACACATGTGTTTATGGTGTTGAATAACCACTATGAATTATATTTCATGGCATTTTAATGACCAACTTAAAACCAAACTGTTCATGGTAGCGAACTCTAAGCAAGGAGTCCACTAACACTCGGATTTGGCACTGCCTGTCACAAAAATATAGTTTGAGCGTATGAATCCCCATTAGTATATGGCAATGGTTCGCATATTACCGTACTCTTGGTGATACATGATAGGCTAATTTAGGATATAAGAATGATTATCCACAAGGACTTAAACTTAACAGATTGAATTTCATATATATAAACCAAAAATTACTACTATAATTGCTGTCACTACGGATAGTTCTCTACTTCCGTCCATTCTCCATTATTTGTTAAAGTTCTACAGGATCATGGACTAGTTAAAGAAAACTTCTTAAAAGATTCAATGCTGTCATGGGAGTTGAATCCAATATTCCTTGGTGACCAGCCAGAGACATATAGCAATCTTTTCATAGCTTCTCATAGTAGACTTTTTACCAACTTCATCTCACGATAAAGCTGGGAAAAATAACCTTTTCCTACATCACTACCAATACAAACTGGTCATAGTACCGAGTAGCCTGAGGACAAAACCGTGGCAAATCTTTGCTTTAGCCACATCCCACAAAAAAAAAAGTACTCAAGATTTATATTTTCCCTTACCGTTTTAAGGCTATTTGGCAGAATTATTTCCATCTTCAGACGGTTAAGCAGGACAGCCTTTGCGCGTCCAGAGGACACATCCAAATTATTAAAGTTACTCTTTTTAGATTCATACAACGTTTGGGGTCAAACCGCTTTGTTTTATAAAGAGTTGTATTTGGCAACTCTTTGCCAAGTTATATTCTTAAACATGTCCTGAAACACTTTCGCTGAAACCATTTGTAAAACGTTTAGCTACATCATACTTGTTGCCTCTAGTAGCCAAGTTTTGACCTTACTCCGTATAATCCATGTATTCATGTATTCTCCTATACATCTCAAGCTGGACTAAAACGTCTTGTATTTTTGATACTGTGCTCTATCGGTCTTCCCTGTGCCTTTCATTTTATTTATTTTAGTCATAACACAGTAATCAGGGCCGTGTCCAAGATTTTTTTCAAGGGGGTTGGGGGATACAAAAGTTTTCTTTTTCGGTGGAGGCTTACAAGAAAACTTCAAAAACGCATAAAAATTCGTTTATATTCATTTTTTTTCACCCCCCTCTTCATGGATACGGCCTTGGAAGTAACATATTAATAGCTCTTCGAAACCTGCAAATAGGGAAAACTATTAAATTAAATCAAATTTAGACACATATTTGCACAAGGTACGCTGGTATTTAATTTGACCCGTACATTTGGGAGAGGTTGGGGGCTATTGTCCATCCCCTTCTGAAGTTTTCAGATTTGTCAACCCCCCCCTTATATGATTTTATCAGAAAAAGATACAAACGGCTAACAAGACAGAAGAAAATGAGAAGCTATCTCTTTTATTGACACAATTCACTCTCTTTAAAAGACTTCAATAAATATATCGATCCATTAAAACGAGTACAACATCAGTGCTAAATACTCAATTCTAGTTGACGACTCGCTTTAATCAAATTCATCAATATTAGGATCCCTCAATTGACAAAAAGCAGGCGGAAGGATTTCCTGGAATGAAGAGTAACAATTAAATAACCACTAAAGACCTTAAGAAACAATAGACACCAAAGAGTATGGGTAACTTGTAAGAGTGGAAAATGGCGCAAGAGTCAGAAAAAAAAGAAAAACATTGACGCCACCTAGTGTTTGGCCACACTTGGCATTTTTCAAGCCTTGTAATCGTTTTTCTGTCAGGAACAGAAATCATACACTTATTACTAACCCAATTCTACCAACTATACAAATTCAACTAATTAGTCTTATTATCACACTGAAAAGAATTTCAAGTGTCACCAATGCTAGAGTATGTTGAGGGTTTTTCACCAGCGCCTGTTCCCACTCCTGTAAGCAACTTTACTAAAATTTGATAAATACAATGAGCAGTTTCTATGCGTCTTTTTGTAGATGGCAGAATAGGGAAGAATAGATATAACCTTAACGTGTATATTTTGACTTTCAAAAAATACCTTTAAGGTAAATAAGAAATATCTAGCCCCCCTCCCCCGTAGGATGTCAATATGCGCAAATTAAGAAATAAATATCCAATGTAAATAAATCGATTCTTCATGTCTGAAGAATCGATAGAAAACATCGAAAAAGAAAATAAAAAGATGAGAAGCAAGGAGATAAGATACAAATAAAGCCAATTAAGAAGCCATAGAGGCTGATAAACCTCATACAAACGACTTGAAGTGGCCTAACTTAGCTTTAAAGCCTTCTGTAACAAATTCAAGGTCCCTTGCTTTAATTTCAAATTGCAACTTTCCCTCATTGGGGATAAAAAATTAAATGGACACAGGTAAATTTCGTTTGTACCGCTATACAGGCTGAAACACAGAAAAGACATAGAATCACATAAAAAATAAGCGTTGCAAAAAAAAGAAAAAAGTTTGATCTCCCAAAAAATATCCCGTACTTCATAGCAAATGTCTTTACACACATGTAAAACTTGTTTAATTCCCAAATCATTGCTAGCGAGGGAGGTGCTTTCAAAAAACATTTTATGGATGGGGTTCTCAAAAATAAGGCTGACTAGAGAAGACTCAAAAGAATTATGTACACTATCTTAATTTAATAGCTTGATTAAATCATTTTTGTGCTATGGGAGGCGTATTTCGAAATCTTGGTGGGTTCCACCCATTGTAATTGCCACAGTTAAATGGTATTTGATAAGCCCTTCATTGACGAGTAACTGAGATGTTGTACCTACCAGAGTTTAGAAGATTCATGATTTTTAAAATACTAGCAAAGAAAGTATACATGTTATTTCGTGTGCAAACGTTTTTTTTCTAAATTCGAAGTAAATTTTGGAATGTACGGAAGGATATATTCTATATAAAAGTTTACCAGAAGCTTCATATGATTAAGGATCTTTAATTTTAAGATGGTGTCTTTTTATCATAAAGCTAATTATATTATTATAAAGGGATAGGATAACTATTTCCAAAAAGCATATCTCTGATTAAATTTAATTCTGTTTTGACATAAGACTCAGAGAAAATTTTTAGATATGATCCGAGAGGAAAAAAAATCTGAAGGATACGGCACTAGACCCTTAAGCTCCAAAACGGCAGTGCTGGTCTCCGTCTCAAGGCCTTTCAGCCAGGAAGTGCAATGGGGGAATGAGGGCCAGCCATCCTGCGCTTTGGCACACCCTTCCTGATTACCTTCCCCAGATTTCTCCAGGTACCCATTTAAAGCTGGGTCGACTCTGGCTGAGCTTACAGAGTCACGCCACTGACCCCCGTCCCAAACCAAATAATTGGGTACAGTAGGATTCGAAACCTCGCCCTCTCGGACAAAGGATCCTAAATCCAGCGCACAAATCCACTCGGCTAGGACTATGATCCGAGAGGAGAGTTACGACACCTCTTTTAACCTGTGGGGGTTATTAGATTTTAAACGAGCTACATTAAATTAAAAATGAGCAGAAGTAAAGTCAAATAGTTTTCCGAACGGAAAACTACCAAAAAAAATCCATCAATAAATAAATGAAGCCCAAAACGAAAAAAAGTACAGTAAATAACCGAGACAAACTAAAAACAAGCAGAAACTAGGATGAATGGGCTGACGCCCCCCCCCCCACACCTTCTGAAGACCACAGCATAATTTACAATTTGCTAAAAACAATATACATTTTAAATATTTTCACTTTTTTTTCTTTAATAAATCAAAAATAAATTAGATTTTAAAGAATAAATATCAATAAATATATCGATTTAAAATAAAGATTTCCATTAAAACGAGTACCGCATTAGCGTTAAATACTCAATTCTAGTTGACCACTTACTTTAATCAAATTCATCAATATCAGGATCCCTCAACAGACAAAAAGCAGGCGGTAGGATTTCCTGGAATGAAGAGTAACTATTAAATAACCACTAAAGAACTCAGGAAACAATAGATATCAAAGAGTGTGGGTAACTTATAAATGTCAGCAAAAAGAAAATCATTGACGCCATCTAGTGTTTGGCCACACTTGACATTTTTTCAAGCCTTGTAATCGTTTACTGTCAGGAAATTAAAAAATACCAAGTGTCGCCAAACACTCGATTGTGTTGAGGGTCTGTCGACACTAGCGCCAGTTCTCACTCTTGTAAGCTATCCTTACTCTTTGATAGACACTATATGTAACAAGATTTTAGCAACTTCTATGCGTCTTTTTCAGAGTGGAGAAGAATGGAGATAACCTTAAATTAAATATTTGACAACACTTTTTCAAAATACCTTTAAGGAAAATAAGGAATATCGGTAAAATTCTAGTTAATTGACTTCTTGCTATCTCAGAAAGGGTTTAAGTTAGGAAAATGAAACTTTCAGGGATGAATCTACAGACTAAAGTATGTCCCGGGGAGGTATTTTGAAGCAACTACCTCCACTCCTTCTCTCTCTAGAGGGCCCTGATCTTTGTTGATCTTTAAAAATATGTGTGTTATAAAAGTGAAACCTTGCAAAATAGATCTTCTGCTTAATTGAAGTACAACAAAATTGTTTTCAGCTTCATAACTTTGCTCAATTCCATTTTAGAAGGTTTTAAAGATATGAAAATACATTTCCTAAATTTTGAAGAAAAAACATTAATATGGCTCAAAATGCTACTCAAATAACAGAAATTGCATTTTCAGAACTAAAGGTAGAGAAAAAGCAACTAGTAACTGAAAATTAAGCTAAATTAAGCTTCAGGGCCCTCTAGAGGGAGAAGGAGTGGAAGTGGGTACTTTAAAATACCTTCCCGGGACATGCTTTAGCCTGTAGACCCGTCCCTGAAAATTTCTTTTTCCTAACCTAAACCCTTCCTGAGATAGCAAGAACTCAATTAACTAGAATTTTACCGGAATATCCACCCCCCCCCCTTCCGTGGGCTAACAATGTGTTCAAATTGAGAGATAAATTGGTAATAAAAAGAGTAGTTCAAAATATTCAATGTCAGTTATCTCAGAAAATATCAATCGCAGAACATAAACTCGTTGATAGGCTGTGCAAAAGTTTAATTTTAGGAATGAAATGTCAGAAGTTTTCCTCTCATCGCACTAAGTCAAATTTGTTAAAATTAAGCTCGGTTAATCTGTCCATTTTTACAGCCAATTTAGAAAGTATGATCCTAAATAAACGCACTTTTGGAGGCACACATAGAGCAAATGAAATGCTTTCTAGCACAGTGCTAGACCTTGGACAGATACAGCGTTTGACTCTTTCTCTCAATTCTTCTTTTTAAAAGAGTAAAAAACTTTAGCGTAAAGAGCGGGGCGTTGATGAGGAAGCAGCCTCTTTCATATACGAAGTAATTTCTGGTCGTTTTAAGTTTTAATGTCGCTCCTTACTTTCAGTTGAAAAAACTTGTTTTTTTTATTTAATTTTTGAACGTTTTTGAATCAATGCATGTTTTGATTTTGGCTCTCCGCAGAGGAATAATTAAAACAAAATTTGCATTTTTTTTTTGGCTAAATGGCTTTCTCATAATTTTGATCGAATGATTTTGAGAAAAAAGAGCGGGGGAGGAAGCCTAGTTGCCCTCCGATTTTTTGGTTAATTAAAAAGGCAACTAGAATTTTTAATTTTTTAACGAATATTTTTATTAGTAAAAGATTTACGTAACTTATAAATTAGCTTACGTAAAGAACTTTTGTATTTTCATATTTTTATTACATATATGAGGGGGTTCGCCCCCTTGTCAGATCCTCGCTATTTACACTAAAGCTTAAATTTTGTCCCAATTCATTAAGAATGACCCCAGAATCACAAAAGCCGTAGAATAAATAGTTGAAATTACTAAAAATACTTTAGCGTAAAGAGCGAGGTATTAGGAGGAGGTGAGCCCCTCAAATGGGTAATAATTTCTGTTAGTTTTAAGTTTTAATGCTGCTCCTTACTTCCAGCTGAAAGAACTTTTTCATATTTATTTTTTCATTGTTTTTTTTAAATAATGCTAGTAAATCCTGCGCTCCCTTCATGGAGATTTTCTTCCCCCATGACAAATTATCGATGGAAAGTTCCCCCAGCATATCCCCCTCTTCTCAACCCCTCCCCCAACCAAAAAAATCCTCCTGAAAACGCCTGTACACTTCCCAATAATCATTACTATATGTAAGCACTGGTCAAAGTTTGTAACTTGTTGCCCCTCCCACGGGGACTGTGGGGGAGTAAGTCGTCCCCAAAGACATAGTTATAAGGTTTTTCGACTACGCTGAATAAAATGGCTATCTCAGAATTTTGATCCGTTGACTTTGGTAAAATAATTAGCATGGGAGGGGGCCTAGGTGCCCTCCAATTTTTTGGGTCACTGAAAAAGGGCACTAGAACTTTTAATTTCCGTTAGAATGAGCCCTCTTGCAACATTCTAGGACAAATGGGTCGATACGATCACCCCTGGAAAAAAAAAAAAAAAAAACAAATAAACACGCATCCGTGATCTGCCTTCTGGCAAAAAATACAAAATTCCACATTTTTGTAGATAGGAGCTTGAAACTTCTACAGTAGGGTTCTCTGATACGCTGAATCTGATGGTGTGATTTTCGTCAAGATTCTATGACTTCTAGGGGTTGCGTTTCCCCCTATTTTCTAAAATAACGCAAATTTTCTCAGGCTCGTAACTTTAGATGGGTATGATTAAACTTGATGAAACTTATATATTTAAAATCAGCATTAAAATGCGATTCTTTTGATGTAGGTATTGGTATCAAAATTCCATTTTTTAGAGTTTTGGTTACTATTGAGCCGGGTCGCTCCTTACTACAGTTCGTTACCACGAACTGTTTGACTACGTAATAAAACTTACAAAATATATATTCAATTACTTTAAAACCACAGTACACTATAAGAAATTAAACTTAGAAGGGTAGGAAAAGAAAATAAATAGATAAGAAACAAGATAAGATACAAATAAACCCAGAAAGAAGCCACAGATGCTGATAAACCTACTACGAACGACTTGAAATAGCGTAGATTAGCTTTCAAGGCTTCTGGTAGCAGATTGAAGTTCTTTCGCTTTAGTTGCAAAGGACAACTTTCCTTCATTGGGGAAAAACAAAAAAAATAGATGGATACAAATAAATTGTAGCCGTACTGTTTTACAAGATGAAACACGAAAAAAAGAAAAAAAAAGAAAATGTTTGATCTCTCAATGTTTGAAATGTAGCCCACTGAATCGAAAATATCCCGTACTTTGGATATTTGTTTCGCACGCATAAATAAGTGGGTGCTTTGGATTGGCCTACGCAAAGCTGGGGGGTTTAAACTGCAAAAGTGATTTAAATCCATTTTTAAATTATTTCTTTTATTATTTTTAAATTAATCAAATTAATTTAAATCAAAACTAATTAAAGAATTATTAAAGAATTAAAATGGCTAAAATTATTCTTTACCGCAATACTCGGCTTTACATAGTTGGTTTATTCGACAGCTATTATCATGAACAGAATCAAATCGATCATACAAATGGCTATTTAGTGTAGACAATATAACATAAAACCAGACATATAAATCAAAAAAATAAAAATAAAATAAAAATACAGAAATAGACATGTGTCTTGCCCGAAACAAAAAAAAATATATAAAATAATTGTATAAAAATATATAAATAATATATAATAAATAAATAATAATAATAATAATATAGTATCAATAACAATATATAATATAAATGATAATAATAAATAATATAAATATATATACATAACAGTCTTCCTTTTCTCCTTCTGTCTTTTTTTTTTTTTTTTTTTTTTTTTTTTTTTTTTTTTTTTTTTTTTTTTTTTTAATGTGTTTGTGCTGTTGCATTGGTGATTTCTCTTCATTATATAAATAAATTATAATATATATATAAAATATATAAATAATTGTATATAAAAAATATACAAAAATAGACATGCGTTTTGCCCGAAACAAAGGGGTGCATCTCAATTTTCAGAACAACGTCTAGAGAATTTTTTTGGTCGGGGGAAGGTTACTGGGGCAATGTGGTTTCTAGAGAAAGTGATGTAATGACTCCTCTCTCTTCCCATGTCTGAAGCTAAATACTGTTAAAAAATGCTACAGATCTCTTCTTCTTTATATAAAGTTATAGATTCAATTTTTGTCTAAAAAAGAAATGAGCACGAAATACAAAAAAGTCGTAACTTTAAAATTATGATCTACTCAATTATTTGCACTATTTTATTTTACACAAATTTGAACGAAAAATAAGCTCAACAGACATAACAGAAAAAAAGCGAAGTTCATGACATATTGGAGGAAGGGGGACACCAATCAAAATCCAATGTCAGTTTTCAAAAAACGCTTTCTGTTTTGCAATTCTCGTTAGTATTATTTTATAATTTTTCAGGGCGAGCGTTAGAGTTATGGATATGAGGACGAATCTTCGCTTTGATGTATCTTAGTCTATTCAGAAAAAAACCAGAAAATAAGAAATAAATGGTTATAATAAACATTATTTTTACCAACCCCAGAAAAAGAAGCTGAGAGAAAATTTGATGGGCAACCTTAAAGGGCAACCTAAAATGAAAAAAACATGGATTAAAGAATACTCACAATACTTTTCAAACCAATAGTGCAACTAGGAGAGGACCTCAAGGAATCCAACAAGATTTGTGACCCTTTTCTTGCAAATGCTAAATGCGCCAGCAAAAGTTTATCCCTTAAAGGGATCAAGTAGAGGACAGATTTTACTGCTTGGCTCAGTAGACTAGAGTTCAGTGGCCTTTGACGCCATTTTGTGATGTCATCCTAGTAAAACAGATTAAAATTCAATACAAATAAAACTATACAAGTAATACAATCGTATGTTTACGATGCTGCATCTAACAGGACTTTGTAAACAAAAGAAGAAAAAAAAGAAGGTATATTGATAGAATCAAGATACAATAGTTATATCTTAAGGCTCACACATAATAAAATTGATAAATAAATTCCCTGGAAATAAGGATCAGTGCTAACCAAAAAAAAAATTACACTTAGAAATCAGTGAAAACTGTAATTAATTCGTTAAAACTAGTCTTAGTCAATTTTTTTATTATTACTTTTTTTTAAACGACTCTTCTAGTTCCAACAGATCTCAAGTTTTTACAGGATGATACATTCACCCCATGGATCCAAGTTTCTTATTGCTTAGAATTAATTCTGAGAGCACATTTTTCTTAAACTATTAAATATATTATCTTAGATATTGTATATACAAAATAAAAAGGCAGTTTGGAGCTATAAACATTGTCCATATATATTTCTAACATATAAGATTACAAAGTGGATGTCTGGTGTTTTCCCCAGGAAAATTCCCCTTGCCCCAGAAAATTCATCCCGCAGAAAATCCCTCCCAGATAATTCCCCCACATGCAAAATTGCGCAGCCACAGAGAAAGTACAGAATATGTACCTCAAAATGTCGATCAGATGTCCTAAGGAGTACCAAAAGGACCAGATATCGAAAACAGTTTTATGACAAGGGCTGGTTGGTCACCAATCACTTTTGACTGATAGAAAAAAGAAGAGAGCTCTCAATTTCTGATCGAATGAGCATCTTCCGAAGTTTCTACGACCATGAGGGGGAGGTTGGGGATGAGGAAGGGGTAACCCCTCTCCTATACGGAAGAGTTACTGCTCATTTTGGGGTTTAATGTTACTTGTTACTTTCATAATACCAGCATAAACAAGTAATACTCCTGGAAATCAAGAGAGAATATATATCAATTTCTACCTCTACCCCTCGCCTCTCCTTTAGAAATAGTTCCGTATAAATATGAAGGCTTAGTGAGAGTTAGGATGTTTGTGCATTAAAATGCATCCTTTTGAGGCATCTAGCTGCCTCCCAAACAACAAAACAATCAGAAAACCCTAACGCAGAGATTTAAAGCTCTCATCTACAAATGTTTGGTATTATTTAATTTTTTTGACTAAAGAAAGATCATGGATGGAACCATTTTTAATAAAATAGCTTTTAAAATAAGTATCAGTATAAGAGGGCATCTATCAGGGTAGGAGAAGGGGACTGGTTACCTTCTGTTCCTTTTTCAACTTCCCTCTCAACATGATTTTGAAGTTCCAACTTAATACTCTTGGCCATTCCTTAAACATTGCTATTGTACCCTTTTGACAGCCCTAATGCATAAAATATGTTTAGATTTCTGTTTATCATGTCCCCCAACATTTCTAATTGTTTTTCCTTTAGACCCAGTCTTTCTTGAGACTCAATGTACAATACTTGCTCCAGGGGCTGTGGGGCGTTTTAAAGAAGGGCAAATTAGGAGCGAGGAAAGAGAGGAGGCTGGTTGCTCTCCAATCACTTTTTGCTCTTAAAACAGGCACTAGAACTTTCAAATTGCAATCGAGTGAGCCCACTATAGCATTTATACGATCAATCTTTCCACATGAAGTGCCTCTGAAAAAAAAAAACTAAATTAATAAATAATAATACATTGAAGCTTTATGGCTGTTTACTATATGAAACGCTATAGCATTGCCTCTGATTGAAACAGGTGAGTACACCTTTCCACTTACTTTCTAATGAACATACAAAATTGTTCGGGTGGAATATGGAAGCAGGAAATTATCCGAGGGAATTTGCCACCATGGGGATTTTTCCGCGGAGTAATTTCCGGGAGTGGGGATTTTTCGAGGAGGGAATCTTCCACAGGGAGTATTTTTCCGCGGGGGACACCTAGCCCTGGTGATGGTAGTTCCCTACTTTGTATTATTGCTAAGGACCTACCTGTGTATCTCTATTCATCCAAAAAGGAATGTCTATATCCGGCAATTTTAAGACAGACTTCAACAAAAACGGCAGGCTTATTGCCTCCTTTGAAAACAAACCACATCTCATATTCCTTTCGCTTACAGCAAAAGCCTAGAAAATAATCATTATCTATATGTGCAATTATACTATAACGAAAATAGCTAAAAAGGCTTTTTTTTAAAAATGACAAAAGGTAAAAGAAAAAGGCTTTGTACAAAAGACAATCAAGATTCAAGCTCTTTTTGACACCGACCATGTGACGGAAATGCTTTTTCCACCCGGTGCTGTCGAGGCTGGAAGACTCAGACATGCTTAGATATTCTTTGTCCCCCGTAATAGTCATAGCTTCTAAAACAGCCAATGGGGTTCTTTCAAAGGACTGAAGATATCTTTGAGACATTTACTGACCGTAGATATACTACAGCAAATACACCAAAATGTATTCAATGTTCCCTTTCCCTCCCTCATTAGAAGCTGCATGAAAACCATTGTGTGATCTCAATGTTCAGAGCTATAATGAAAAAAAAGCTTTCATTGGCCATGATTTATGGATCAAGAAGGAAATGCAACTTTGGCAAAATTGGGTTTTCGGCAATGTAGCTGGGGTATATACAAAAAGAAAATATTTTGGAATGGGTTGGGAAGAGTGTAAGTACAATATTTAAATCAAGTGATAATTTAAAAGAAGAGGACACAGAGTGAAAACTGAACAGAGGGGCAGCGGAACCTATCAAAATGAAACCGCTTTATTTATCTAAAAGCTAATGGTTTACCGATTATTTCCTAAGGAACAAAATTAGTCCCAAAGACAAGCCTAAAAACCCGTATTTCCTCTCTTTTGCAAAATCGTGGATATTTGAGACCCCCCCCCCCCCCCCGGCTGTCTTTTAACCATGACGATATTTAAAACACGATTTTTTCCTTTATTCAGAATGTAATCGAACAAGGGAATTTCTTGGTTTTCAAGAATTAGAATTTTTTAAAAGGGAACTTTTATGCATGCAGGAGAGTTCTGAATCTGTAATTGGGGCCAAGGATTTGGACTAAAGGGCGGTTAAAAGGATTGTAATATGAGGTAAAACTAGATAACTTTTATTTAAAATGTATTAATTTTTTAAAATGTTTAAAAAGAAATCGAACTAAAAGTTTATTAGAACCTGATAACACAGAGCAAACAAGATGCATTGTTAAAATAGACATTTACTCTTTCTAACTCTTTAAAAAGAGACAAGAATATGATTAAGATAACTCAAACCTTGTGCCCCTAATTGGTTACCAGTAATACCAAAGATAACTTTTAGACGTCTTAAACAACACAGTCCTAATATTTATTCGTTTGAAAAATCTTTTTCGAATCTGCTCCCTCCTTCGGCTCTTAGCCGTTCTATAACATACGAAATCCCTTGGATTGGTTTTGAAGGGTCTAGATTTTCAATTATATACCAAATACTATTAATTTCAAGCCAAATACAAGTTGAATGATAAAAATCTAATTGATTCGTCACGGCAATCTCAGCTAAGAAGAAAATATCAAAGATTATTTATTGACCGATGATAATGGAACATTAAAATATATAATCTTTTTTGTGTATGTTTGTTTCAGAGTAACCACGTTAGGGCAGCTTCTCCTTATACCCGTCTTATCCACCATTTCTTTTTTTGTGTTAATTTTTGTTAATCAAGTCATTCTTCGTTATTATTACAATTACAACCAGATGTATTGATATACGTTCACTATTTATATACCCGATTTTCTGAGCCCCGTTCGGGGGTCAATGTTTATTGTAGCTTTAGGTGAACTAAATAAACAAGCTAAAAAGTTGACGAAAAAATTATTGGTAACTAAATTAGGGAGACGAATCTTACCAAAGTATCATCAACATTCGTTAATTTAACTGAATAGATGTGCCGTAAAGTATCTGATAGGCCCTGACAATTATGAACCACTTTTCTTATCTGCTCTGATTCAAGGACATCTTTGATACAATTTGGCTTTCCACGCACAAAAGCTCTCCTTCCTAGTATCAAAAGGTCAAAGATAAAGACGTGATCATCACACATAATATTCAATAAAGATGGCGTACCAAGCCGAGTAGGGCTCCCAATATTTATGATTGATATTCCTATTTCAGATGAATTACATATCGTTTCAACCTAAAAGGAGAAAAAAAATATACTAAAATAAGTAAATGTATACAGACCTTTACTATTTAGGTATAGACACGTAAGCTAGCACTTTTTTCGAGCGAAGGGATGAGATTCGTTCAAACAGAAATAGTGGGCAAGTGTTAGAAATATCTAATTTGTAAGGTTTTAGATGAAGGAGCAGAGATTAAAAGATTGGAAACGCGCCTATTTTGAGGTCTTCAGTATCAAATTGTAATATTTTTTAATAAAGTTTGAAAAAGTATCATTTTAACTTCGTCGTTGTCATGGTTATAAATTTAGTATTTTACGAAAGATTCTTCCTTTACTTCTAAAATGCGCTTAAGCAGATTCTACAATTTGGACCGTGAAAAACACCCTCCAGATATTATAAATAGAAAAAAATATATATATATATATGAAAACATTCGAAAAAGGAGTCTAGAAGAAGATAATGAGCACCTAGGAGAGAAGACTACACCAGTAAAAAAAAAACACAGGTTGATAAAATGATATGATTCAATGATTGATGAGACCATATCAAATAAATAAATGAAATAAAAAAAGAATTTTTTCACCCTAGAAATAGAAAAAGTCTCTTCAAAAATCCCTTGAAATTTCTTTTTTCACACCTTCTTTTTAAACATTTTTAAACCATTTTAAACATCTAATACATTTTAAATAAAACTTATCTAGTTTTCCTTATATTGCAATTCTTTTAACCGCCCTTCAGTCCAAATCCTTGGCCCCAATTACAGGTGTAGAACTTTCCCTGCATGCATAAAAGTTTCCTTTAAAAACACTTTAAAACTGCATAAAACTTTAAAACTACCTGTTATGTTAGCTAATTTTTAGTATTCTTTCGGAAGAAGTGTTCCACTGCACCCCCAAGGAAAAGAGAAAAAAGAGCAATAAATTAATAACAAAACAAAAACAAACTAAAGACAAAAACTAAACACTTCAAAATACATTACAGCTTCAATACATCACTGTGTCAGTACCAAGGTCCAAACATGGGTTTGATAGACGGGAATTATACAGAGAAACTTACTTTCCCAAGGCCAACAAAAATAAATATTCTTACAAAATAAGACGTATGGGTCCACGAGAGAGAACGTAGAAAATATTCCGTTAATCGAAGGAAACAGTACGAAGTTTTTACTCGACTGAATTCGTAATAATTTCCTAATTATGCGATGCGTAGATAATACGACAAGCCGACGGAGTTGGAAAGTTTTGAAAGAAGACGAATGTTGAAGCGCATTTATTCGTGACAAAGATAAACATTATCGCTCGACTAGACGTTCAAAGTGAGCTATTGGGAGTAGTAAACTTTACCGACAAAATAATTTTTCTTAAGGGGGAGGGGGGTATTTGAAAAGGGAAGAGATTTCCCTGGAGGGATTTTTTGTAGAATAAAAGGTTCTCCATGAAGGGGAGTCAGATTTCCCGGCATTATTTAAAAATGATCATAAATTAAATAAAAAATTAAATTTCAACTGTAAGTAAGGAACAACGTCAAAACTTAAAACGAAGAGGAATTATTAGGGTAAAGTTGTCGAATAAACTTTACCGACAAAACAATTGGGAAACCAAGATCAGCAATGTTATCAGCTGTCCTGCTTTTGCCGAAAGGTATATTCACTGATGGCACTTGTTTCCGGTTGAAGAAAACAACTTCAGACTATTGGCCATTCAAACCAACACTAATCTTCGTACACTCAGACTGTAACGACGTAAAAACGTCGCCAATGCGCTGAATAGTATAGCTACAGCTCCGAATATCATCCACACAAAAGACGAATGACACCAAGACCGGCAAGGGTGAAAGACGGGGGAACAGCTGATTGCACATCAACAACTCCATTGTTTAAGAGTGAAGGGAAAGAAACAGCACCTTGACGGAAAAGAGTGCTTGGTGAACGACAACGAAGTTATTGAGAGAACAAATAGATATAAAACCGTTAAGTACTTTTTCGTACTCGGTGACTTGCGGCACTTGACATATATACCGATACAAATACTAACCGCTTGATGCAGAATATCGTCGTCATCGTCAATGAAAGTGAAACTTTCATTTGAACCATCGGGAGAGTCTTCAAGACCACTATCTGAAGCTGAAAAAGAAGAAAGATTAGCGAAACAAAGAAACAGAAATATAATAAAGCTATGATGAATTCAAGGCTGCATTTTTTCTAATTCCAGTGCTATCTTTCCTACTGTCGTCCAACTCACTGACCACTAGCTTTGTTCTCTCTCTTTCTCTCTCTCTCTCTCTCTTAAAAAAAAAAAGTGACCCGCTAACCCAGTAACCCATCCGTAATTTCGTTATTACATCCACAGCCTCCTCCCTGATTCGCAATCACAATTTAGAGTAAGGTCGACCGTGAGTCTAAAGGGAGCAGACGAACGTGCTGCAGAACAACAACATACTAGAAAGACGTGTGGACCTTTTATTTTTTTATTTGAAATTTATTTGCTCTTCTCTCTCCTTTTCTCTTCTATACATAGTTACCATAAATACTTTTTTTTTCAAATTTTGACAATTACTGTTACTTTCTAATTAGAAAGTAACAGTAATTAGTTACAATTAATGTTTTTTTTTCAAATCTTGAAAACTACTTTCTACCCAAAAACAGTTTTATTTGAACTATCCGAAAGGATGCGAGAATGATTCCGTATATTCCAATCATTTTCAAAAAAATATTAAATTCTTACTATTTAGAAAAATTCGTATTTACTAATTTGCTAATATGATGAAACCTATAAGACCAGAAGTGTCAAATTTGTTATACGCAGACGTTAAAACATTTAAAAATACACAAGTAAGTATGAAAAAAGACGATAACAAAACGACATGAGACAATTTTTGCCGCGTGAATAAATTTTTGGTGTGGAACAGTAAAGCATATCAATAGAAATCCCAAAACCAAAAACAGCTCTTTTTTCTTTCTTTGTAAACAATTTACACAAGATTTCCTTATCCAAACATTAGGGAGAGAAATGATGATTAGGAAAAAAGCAAAAAGCTTCAGAGAAAATGGGACGAAGGAGGAAAGACTAGAAAAGTGGTGCCCTGTTGTAGACATCATACTGGGAATACCTATTGTAGCGCTTACCTGCTTGAAGAGCTGCAAGCAAGCTCTGAGCTAAGTCGTCATTTTCTGTCGCCAAATCAAATAAGTCGTTTAGATTTTCTTCTTGGTTAAACTGTTGAGAGGTCGTATCCGAGGAATGTGGAAAGTGAATGGTACTGGCGGGTTCTTTAATGATTCTCACTAAAGAGAAAAGACAGCTCAAAATTCAAAGAAAACATAATAAAAGATATAATGCTAGATGGAATTCTAGCTAATTCTAATAAAATGATAGATCTATCTTTAACCTTAAGGTGAAACGACCTCTAACAGTACGTCCTGAGTTTTTTCCGCGTGTAGCATGTGTTTAAAGTGTAGAATATGGTTCCAAATGAGCTTAAAGGTAAGAGCCCACTTTGATCTTTAATAAATTATGTAACCGGATTTAGAGTGATCGGAGTATGGATACCCCCCCCCCCCCACACCTCGTATTTGCTCGAAATGCATCTGATTTTAATTTTGAGATGGCCATTTGTTGTCGTTGAAACTTCGAAAACAGCTCATTCGATTCGAAATTGAAAGGGCCAGTGCCCTTTTTAATAGTCGAAAGTGATTGGAGGGGAACTAGCCCCCATCCCACCTCAACCATTTCCCCAAACACATCCAACAAAAATTTTGAGAGAGCCATTTTGTTCAACACAATTGAAAGGTCCAGAAATTACGTCATTGAGGATGGCAGCCCCCCCCCCCACAGTCCTTAGGGCAAGGTAAATTATGCTCTGGGGGTATATAAGGTACATATAGAGAGGATGATCATATAACCTTTAGAGGGGGCTCATTGGATTCGTAAGAAGAAGTTCTAGTGACCTTTTTAAGACTCTAGTGATCGGAGGATGGATACCCCCCACAACACCTCATATTTTACCGAAAAGAATCTGATGGAAATTTTGAGATGGCCATCTGTTGTCGTAGAAACTGCGGAACAGCTCATTCGATTGGAAACTGAAAGGGCCAGTGCTCTTTTAAATAGTAAATGTGATCGGAGGGCAACTAACCCCCTCCCTCGCCCACCATTTTCCCAAACACATCCAATCAAAATTTTGAGATTTTCATTTTGTTCAACGTAATTTTAGGGACCGGAAATTATGTGTTTGAGGATGAAAACTCCCTGACCCCCCCCCCCCACACACAACCATCAGGGCAAGGTAAGTTATGCCTTGGGGGCATATAAGGTTTATATAGAGAGGGTGATCGTATATACTTCAGAGATGTCTCATTGTATTGTTAATCGGAAGTTCTAGTGCCCGTTTTATGATTCAGAGTAATCAGAGGGTG
The DNA here is from genome assembly GCF_032884065.1 of Artemia franciscana. Lineage (NCBI taxonomy): Eukaryota > Metazoa > Arthropoda > Branchiopoda > Anostraca > Artemiidae > Artemia > Artemia franciscana. The sequence goes on from NC_088877.1 coordinate 19,441,591, forward strand.
GATAACCCCCCCTCCAAACTTCGTATTTTGAGATGGCCATTTACTGTCGTAGAAACTTCAAAAAAGGCTCATTCGAGTGGAAACTGAAAGGGCTAGTGCTCTTTTTATAAGTCAAAAGTGATTGAAGGGCAACAAGCCCCCGTCCCACGCCCATCAATTCCCAACACATCTAATCAAATTTTGAGATAGCCATTTTGTTCAGTGTAGTTGAAAGATCCAGAAATTATGTCTTTGACAAGCCCCATAACTTCTCAGACCAGAACATAATTTGCACTTCACTGAAAATAATGGCTGTGGATTGTGAGTTTAGCATACATATACTGATATATATTCCTTAAGTTTTGATAACTTTTAATTTGTTAAAGTCAAAAAGTTAAAATATTTTAAACACATTTTTTTTATTTAAATCATATAATAAATAACCGAGTCAAACTCAAAATAAGCAAAAATTAACATCAGGGAAAATTGTGTGAGAAGCGCAAATTGTGTTCTGGTCTTGAGAAGGCATAGGGGTTATCAGCCCTACTCATGTTAATTTTTGCTCGTTTTGAGTTTGACTGGGCTATTTATTGTAATTTCTGTTCGTTTTGAGTTTCATTTGTTTATTGATAGTGATTTGTGGTAGTTTTGTGCTTGGAAGATTATTTGACTTTATTTTTGCTCATTATTAGCATAATAGAGTTCTTCACTTTCCTTTGAAAAACTTGTCATGTGGAAAAAGTATTTTAAATTAATTGCACAAAAAAGTTAAGACACTGAAGAAGTGACAGGAGTAAAATTTAGCACGGCTAAGGCTGCATTAGATCAATAAAGTAAAAAGAAGAAGAAAGTAACTAACACAGAAAAACAGCTACAACAGAAATTTCCAGGTTTGAAATAAAAACCTCTTTCAAATTACTTTTCAAAAGACAGACATTTTAAACGTAGTACTTCCGAAAATTTCAGAACACAAGCGCCATATTAAGAGAGTGTATCTTATTGTTGGTAAGGCAAAGGTAAAGGATACGGCATTAGACTTTACAGTCCGTACCGGCGGTGCTGATCTCCGTTTCTTGGACCTTCAGCCAGGAAGTGCAATGGGGGGTTATCTTATTGTTGGCCGGAAATCAGTTAAAAAATGAGTATAATTCGAACTAAAAGTGAGATAATCACCGTAAAAAGGGCAATTTAACAAATTATGAAACAAATCGGGTACTTTTTGTTAAAGTAATGATAAAATACGTTAGCGTACACAATTGCAGAGAAGCATTTAGTTTGGAACGGAAACACAAGGGGTTTTCCAAGGATTAGAACACATCAGCGCCATCTAGTACCTTTAGCAAAATTCGTATTTCTACTTTTTGCGTTCGAATAGCTAAAAATACATTATTTTTGATGGTAGTGGTTGATAATTCCCATATAAACTATGTTAGAGGGTCAGTGATCCTAAGTTGTTTTTTCAGTCTCATGCAGAATCATGCAGATCCTTCTTTTATGAAAACACACTGAAACAATATAACATTTATTTCCATATAATCTTAAAAGCCGGACACAAATACAGTCGATAGGCCACTTCTAGTCTACACTAGTAATAGCTGCTAGTTGCAAATGCACAATACATATACAGGTTTTGATTCAACAGCTATCTTAAAACTGAATATCAAATGAACTGTAACACATCTAATCAAGAAAAAAAATCCGTACAGTTCACAAAAACTGCTTACCATTTTGAATATCCTGTTTATGGAAAGAAGACTGGTAAGAGCTTGTTCTGATTACTATTGAATGGGCTCCAACGGTAAGTACTTTGCCTGTCACGGATCTATCACTTTTGAAATCTAATTGAACAGTCAAACCAACCCAACTTTTGTCGAGTTGTACACCCATTGTTGATAAAGAAACTGAAATTTATCAACGAATTAAAACACTCAATTTTTTAAGTCCAAGAATTAAATACATATTTTCGTATTTAATATATATATTACCAAAACTACTTTACCTTTTTTTTGTTCAAAGAAATACACAGAGTGAAAGACAGAAAACAAAATATAGAGTAAATAATATTTTTTTTTTTAAACAAACCCTTTTTCGTTCAATCATTTCCTGAAATTGAAGATTAAATTGCGCACGAGACAATTATTAGAAATTCTATATTATAGAGACTTTTATTACAAGAGCCCAACTAATAAAATTTAAGTTTAAATTTTATCATAGATTCAATCGTAGGTCGTAGATCAAATATAGGCTAATCATTCTAGAGCTTGGGTTGAAAAAAAAACCTGCAAACAGATGAATTTTGCATAAAAATATGTAGAAAAATCAGGAAAAGAATGTACTAGGAAATCCCAAAACTCAAAACCTAGAAATGTCTGAAAATCGCAATTAAAAGCCCAAATTCTGGGCCAAAATAAAAATTAATACTTGGCTTTGAATTGATTTTCAACTATATATTATGACCTACTGATAACTATTATCAGCTCTAAAATCGCTCCAGATTTCATTTTAACTAAAACCGAAGTCGGTTTTGATTAAAGTAAAGGGGTATCACGCCCTTAATTAGAATCATAATATTGATTGGCTTTTATTGATTTTACGTTAATAGTCTGTTTCAGCTTCAACTCGCCTTGGTCCTCCTTGTCCTAAACTGCTTTCATAGAGTTTTAGACTAAGCATTTTGAAAAGGAGTTCGTCGCATCCCACATCTTTTCCAAGAGGATTTTGCTGTTTGACACACCAACTTACACGTGAATCTGATTGCACAAATCAGTCCCTTGAGCGCAGGCTTTGCATCTGCAATAGCTGGCATGAAATTATTATCTTTAAGTTGCCAACCCCCAAGTGGTAGGGTCCAGACTGGAAGAATTTTCATTCGGCTAAGCTATCCGAAAGAAGACTGGATAGAAGTGGCAAGAAACAGCCTATAATACGGCTGGAAGTCTAAAGGCTGAAGGATATCAACTTTGAGTTTGCTAATGAAAAGCCAATATCACAGGCAAAGGAGCGTTTCATCCTTTTTAGCCTTGCATAGGCTGTGTAGCCCCTGCTCTCAAGCTTTAACTAGTTCCTCTTTCGACAATGAGTGTCTTGGTTGAACACTGAAGCAGCTTCGTGAAAACAGTTGCCACGTTTCGCAAGCTTGAGCCCGACCGTCTTAGTGGACAAATGTTCTCTTGATGAAGCTACAATAAGGAAGATATGTACGAACAGAATCTCAGCAGCAGCATTACCGAAATACTGCTTTTTACTAGGGCTGCTTTAAAGTTTCAAGAGAATGCGGTGTTTTCTTTTAAGTGACCCAGTAGAGCTAAATAATCTGCATCACTACCGACAACCAAAAATTCTATCGTAGTAGCAACAGAAACAGTCATCTTCACAATAACAAAGCCAGCATCACCTGTGGTACGACGAAGACTAATTCCCTTCTGTTCAAGTCGTTGTGAAAGCAGCAAGACGAACCTCAACTTGCTCAAGCAAATGAGCAGTCATTCCAAATTAGCTTTTGTTGTTAGCAGACCAAATGTCTGCAGTCAAGTATACATAGTCTGTTAGTTCAAACTCACGAATTATAGCCTTCTGTACTTCACAGCTGAAATGGCTCCATCTGTATCTATTTTCCCATTAATCTGGAAAAAAACTACCCATTCAAAACAGAAGACAATTCAGCATACTCCATGGTTTCCTTGTTTAAAATCTCAGCTACTGAGCACTACTTCAGAAAAGTAGAATCCCTTTTTAGACGATTAAAAAGCAGTGCGAGTCTTCCAAATAAAGTTGGTATTGAAATTGAACACTGGTCTAAGAGTACCTGAGTACTTAAGGACCCTCAAATACTTCTAACTTTAATTAAATACTAATATTAAGTACTTTCAGGATCTTTTCTTAAGTAGAGTAAATGTACTGAGATTGTTTGCTCAAGTAACTACTTAAGGACTTTTGATTAAATAATTCTCAACACTGACCACAAGTAGATGAAGTATCAGTTGCATGCAGTCACAGTTACAATCAGAAATTGTCGCAGGTCAGTAGTGGTTAGTGTCGCAGTAACAACCAGTCGCATTTGCAACCTCAGTACTAGAAAAAGTAGTAGTACTGGCCCTGAAAGTTTCCCGTTAGTACCCTTACTCGTTCCTTAGATATGGTAGATATGCCTTTTTAATAACTTGGATGCAGATAGTGTCTTTTGATTTAACTCAACATGTCCCTTAACATTCCTTGAAAATTCACCTCAATACTCGTAGTCTTTCTGGTCACATCCAGGATCAAACAGAGGAAGGAGGGGGGCGACTCCCCTCCGCCTCCTTAATCTTTTTAGGTGCACCCTCTGCTCAACATTGATCGAAATTTGTATTTGTTACTTTGTTCTAACTAGTCAAAAGGTCTAATAGCTATGCCTCCAGGGATGCCATACTCTCCAAAGTCTTGGTCCAAGGATTGTAAATTATACAATTCGCATATTGTTTACCGAAAGGAATTATTTTTTAGAAAGGGTGAACGTTTGATTCTGGGTGTATCCGAAAATCCTATGAAGATTCAGGTGAAACTTAGGAGGATGTTGGGGGGTATGTTAAACTAAATCAAAAGGCACCAAATTTATCTAGTTGGTCGAAAAAGAGAATCTGCAATATTTCAGACGAAAGGGGTGGTTATTAAACCCCGATCAATGTTGATACTTAAAAACACCAGTAGAACTATCGATTTCCAAGCGAATGAGCTCCTTCCAAAGTTTATATGATCTCCCCACAAAAAGCCTTATATTCTTACAATAGGCAAAATACGTAACTTACAGCTTTTACCTGGGGGCTGTGGGGGCATGGCATTCCTGGGGGCAGAGTTATTCGACCTTTGGACTATTTTGAACAATATAGCTATCCAAAAATTTGATCAGATGAATTTAGGAAAAAGGAGCTCTGGGATGGAGGGGAGGGCTGATTGCCCTCCGATTAGTTTCATCTCTTAAAGATGGAAGTAGAACTTTCAATTTCCAATTGAACGAGCCCCCTTCAAAGTTTATACGGCCACCCCTTCAATAAAGTGCCTCAGGAAAAAACAATAATTCATTGAAGCCTTATATCCCTTTACTATAAGCAACGCTGTTCCGTTGCCTCTAGTAACGACATTAATTCCTAGAAATCTCAACAATTCAAGATTTAAGACTTTATATAACATCATTTTGGATTTTTAAATGCTATAATTATAAAAGAGAAAGTTTAAAATATAGTTGGCTTAACAATATTCTAGTCCCCTACTCAATGAAGTATAATTGTTCCAATTATTTTATTGTCTATTTCTGCAAGATTATTTCTCTCAGCCGCAAATCGTAAATTTAGTAAATCAACTGATCGCGGTCTTTTTTTTTTACCAATTTTTGTTATTATTATTATTATAGTTTTTTATTTGATATCGGAAGAAGTTAATCAATCTTAAACCAATCAGCGACAACACTGTAGGGTTACCAGTAGTAAAGCCGCATGCCTTAAATTTTCTCCCAATAGCCACTTCATATGGAAGGAGTAGTCGTAAAAACTTGAGGAGGTGCTCATTCGATTGAAAACTAAAAGTTCTCTTTTTAAGAGTCAAATATGATTGGAGGGCAACCAGACATTCTCCACTGGCCTTTTAGTAACCCAGCCCTCTCCTCCCCCCGTAACCTCAAAAAACATTCCAGCAAAATTTGAGATAACCATTTTGTTTAAGAATTCGGAAGGTCAAAAATATATGCCTCTAAGGATGACACGACTCTCACAGGTCAAGAGGCTAAGGCCGTAAATTATACAAATGGGCGATTGTTGAAACATATATTTTACAATGGAAAAGGGAACTAGCGCAATATCTAAGGAATGGCTAAGGGTAACAAGCTGAAATCTCCAGATAATGCTATGAAGAATGTTGAATTAAACAAAAAGATACTATGCACTGAAGGGATTAAGAGTCAAAAGAGATTGGAGGGAAACCAGCCTCCATCACTTCCTATTTTGCTAACCTCCTTCCCTTCCTTTTACAGGTGTACTGGTTAATACCATCTATCCCCTAGGGGATTAAGCTGTACTCCAGGGTTGTCGTAAGTCTTTCTTGGAGAAAAGATATGAACTTCGGTTATAATAGGGACTCTGAAAGACAGAACAAGGAAAGTGGTAGCCTTGCTTTACCCGTTGCATTTTATATGTATATTGCAATACTTACCTTCTTGACGAGCTGCACTCGATGTCTGAGCTAAGGCATCAATCCTTGTCGCCAAATGCGACACATTATTTTGACTTCGTTCTTGGCTAAACGGTTTGGAGGTCGAAGAGGAGGAGCTTGAAGTGGTAACAGTAGCGGCGGTCGCACTAATCACTTTCACTAGACAGAAGACAAAGCACAAGATTAAAGACATAATAAGGGTATGGAATAAGGGTTCTAGAATATAACTCTAGAAGAATACTAGACCTACCTTTGACCTTTAGGTGAAACAAGTACATTCTAATTTTTCCTCTTGAGTAGCATACGTCCAGGTGTGGAACATTATATTTCACAAGGGCTGAGATGTAGGAGCTCTTTTGGGTCTATCAAAATAATTTAAAGAAACATTTGTTAAAGGTCAAAACGTTAAAAATAATTTCAATCAAACTAAGTTTAAATTTTCTTTTTCTTTAAACACTAATTGCATTTTTGCTTTCTTGTTAGTTCTATTAAGTAAGGTGGTTGTACATCCAAGGACGAAGGGAGGAGCCCTATTGTTCAGGATAATTAAATATATTTATCGAGGAGGCGTGTGGATTTGTCAAAGACTGAAGTTGAAATCGCGCTGCATAGTAGTAAAGTAGTATAAGTAGTAAAACTTTTGAAGTTTATGGATATCAGCGCACCTTTTGTCAGGGAGGAAGGTATTTAAGTCCCTTTTCTTTATAAACTGAACTCGGTTGAACCTTGAATACTTTAACACACTTTAGAAATATTTTTGGAAAGTAATGGAGTTCTGTGCATGAAAAGCATATTGTCACAGTCTTTTGTCACTGTTTTCATGCATATTCAGTCGTACAAGCTTTGCTTGTAACCATTTTTTGTTTATTATCTGTTTAATGAATAAATCCTTCTCTCTCTAAGAAATATACATTTTCGGGCATTTTTAGTCTGAAATGTGCAGATTCTCTGGCATTTTGACATTTCGCTAAGGCTTCACAAGAGAATTCTCGGACACTACCTGAAGAGGAGAAGCGTGGAGTCAGAGAGGAAAAGAAATTTGCCTTTTTGTCCTAAAATTTTATAGTTCTTTTGATTTAATATTTTGCTCCAAGTAGTATGATTAAATCAAAGATAAAAAAAATTTAGTCTAACTGCAAATATTTTAGTCCGTGGATGTCCATAGCATTTTGAATAAATTATTAAGTATTTCCCAGTCATGGCAATGATATCATTTTAACAAAAGGTTCTCCAGAAAATGTGACGCGAACCAAGTTACCATTCCCCCACCGCATATGAAAGGATTAAATACAGGCATCCATCATCAATTCAACGTTGTTCATCCTGAATCTTTAGCCAATTTCCAATTATCAAATATTTCGTGGTAACAAACTGTAAGTAAGGAGCGACGCGGTCCAATAGTTATTATTAGTTATTAATAGTAATTATTCTGTGTGTGAAGGAGCTGCCCACGCCCTAGAAGAAATTAAATAAAAATACCTCGGCTGTTTCGCTACCATGCGGTGTACGTGCATTTCGCGGTATTACTTGAAAAACAATCAGAAATTAAATTAAAAAAAAAAATTCAACTGAAAGTAACGAGCAACATTAAAACTTAAAACGAACAGAAACTATTCCGTATATGAAAGGGACTATCCCCTTTTCAATTTCTCACTCCTTCGTTTTAAGTTTTAATTTTGCTCCTTACTTTCAGGTGAAAAAACTTGTTTTTTTTTACTTATAACGCAGGATACAGCTACTTAACAATGGTTTTATTCGTCCCTTCAGTCGTTTGTTCAATTCAAGTGACAGAACAAGAAGAACCAAAGGATGACAAAACTGATTCGTTCTAGAAAGATGCAACTCTAGAATTTGCAGAAGATAGAAATTCTACCGCAAAATAGCTTATGCATCGAGCCACTTCGTTGATTCATTTAAGACACTGAAATGCAATCCTGAAAAAATAAATCTTACGTTGAGCAGTAGAACTGCTCTCATGTCATTTTCCTTCCTTAAAACTACTACAAACGACTATACTAACTTGAAACTTTTTTGGGGGAAAAGATAAGAAATAAACTTACAATGGACTTAGGACAAAAAACCCTACCGCCTAGCTTTCACTGTCACATTTTCACTCCTTGTGAAGAAAACACACAGACTAACAAGTACAATAAATTAACTGGACTGAATTTTTAGCAGACCTTTGGTTAAAAAGAATTTCGCATCACAACGAAAATACTGTAAATCCTTGGGGCGGTATTTTACTCCTCATTTCAACTAATGATTTTATTGCTATATATTTCTTTATATCCAACTGTCTTAACGTAGCAAAAGCTACATGGGATTTTTGTAATTGTTACTTAATTTTTCTTTGCTTGCTGTGCATATTGTAACGTTTATGTGCCTTTCAGTTACAGAAACGAATTAAAATAGCTGGACAACTAGCTACCATTTTGCCATGGGCGCTTTGGAATTGTAGCATTGTAAGTATTTAAAAAAAAAACAGTCCAAAATTTATCAGTTCCATCTTAAAATTTCGAAATAAATGGCACTCAAAAGACTATTTAACCAGCTATAAAAAAGAACAATTCAAGCTAGATGTAGGACAATAAGTGTAAATAGACCAATATACAAAAACTTATTTTAAAAATTGGGCAATTTCATGTTAAAGTAGAAATGATTTAAATTAAATTGCAAATTAAACAAAATAATTTGGTTGCAGCGAGCCATCTTATCTCGGCGTATGATTTCAGAAGATTCTACAAGAATTAGAACGTATTGGCGACACCTAGTAACACTAGCAACATTCCTATTTCTACTTTTTAAATTCAACCAGATGGCGATATACGATCTGCGACGGTAGCAGTGAACCCAAGGTACACCTGCGCAATCAATGTGCACGTTTTTATTTCCAAGACCTGCTTCACAATTTAATATTACACGAATCGTAATATATCTATTAAATAAAGAAAAAAATCAACGAAGTTTTACTTGTATAGACATAGAACAAAGCTTACCATCTTCAATATCCTGTTTATAGAAACAAGACTGATAATAATTTGTTCTGATTACAATTGAATTTGCTCCAACGGCAAGTACTTTGCCTGTCACTGATCTCTCACTTGAACAATTAGGCCTCAAATCCAACTGAACAGTTAGGCCAACCCAATTTTTGTCGAGGCATAAATTCATCTTTGAAAACGGCAACTGCAATTCATCAACAAATTAAGACATTAAATTTTTAGCCCAAAAATTACATTTATATCTTCCTGGTTATGCAGTTGAATTACCAGGAGACGCTATTTTATGATAAATTTGTTAATTCTAACGATATGTTCCCAATTGACGAGTTGCTTGACGTACAAGTTCTGTGGTTTCCTTCAAGGACAAAATGAAGTCAAGTAGCATATTGCCGCGCTTACGTCCAGTGAGCAACAGTAAAAAAAAAAGAAAAAAAAAAAAAAAAAAAAAAAAAGAAAGAAAAAAAAAAGATCAAATCCGTGTGCTAAGTCTGGGTGTGAGGGGGGAGGGATATATCCCACGATTAAACAATTTTAGATACATATTATGGGGTGGTTCATCTCCACAAAATCTCCTCCATTCTTTACAATAACCCAAATATACAGAATAAACGAGAGTAAACGTAACACAGATGAAAGTTAGGACCTAAATTATTACAAAAAACCTTTATTTTTTTACCCATTATTATACAAAAATAAAAATCGAAGATAAAATCGTATGCAATACATCTGTTAGAAAGTTTAACCACTTATTATAAAAAGTTTGAATAATTATTTAAGTCATAGTTTAAAATCATAGGTCGCAAATCAAATAGGCTCATATGATCTACAGACTTGTGATAGTAACAAGTACGATATTGCTTATTCGTAATTTTGAATAGAAACGAAAATATTGCCTTTACCTTTTTGAAGAGGAAATTTCAGCTTAAAAATTGAAATAAGAAAAAAACAACAGCACGATTGCAATTTGCAGTCAAACGTGTGCCTTGATAGGACATAGACCACATAAAATTAAGTTAGATAGTCTTTTGAGCCAGAAGTACTGAAGCATTTTCCTTATTCATACTATAAATTTTTTTCAAGTTTGGTATTCCCAACCGTGAAAGTATATAAGCCATCTCAGATGAAACCAATCGATAAAAATTTGCAACCAGAAATTTTCTTTCGTTTGTAAATAAAACATATAAAAAATGAGAGATATCGAAGACATCCGTTGCAGGGAAACCGAGGTTAGAAGGCTATCGTAACAAGAGTTATGGAATCGCAAGAAAAAGAACCCAGGAAAATATCCCGATTCGATAGCCTAGAAAAACAAAATAAACAAAAATGTCCTAAAATTAAAACAAGCTAAAATTACGTTTCCATCTAGTTTCGTTGCCAAAATCATCAGCTAGATTTTTAGCTTTTCAAAAAGGACACAATATAATTTATTTCCTTTGGAGTTATTTAAATTGCAGCTTTTATGCAGCTATTCACATAAACACTAAATTCAAGAAAAGTCTAACCAGACGGCAGAAGGATTGAGTTCTTTCAAGACCTCTTAAAAAGTAAAATATAACTTACCAAATAAATGAATAATATGGGTTTTAGTCAATTTTTTGAGGCTTGGCTGATGAATCAACAGAAAATGCCTTAATTAGGTATGCAACAAGGATTACATGAAGAATGATAACTGCTACGATTACTGAAAGAACGGAGCTTGTAGTTGTCTCTTCACCAAAAATATCTGTGAAAACAGAAATAATAGTAAAAATAATATTAAAAAGGAGCTCTGAGTGATATACTAATGAAACTAATTAAAAAATACTTTTGAAAAAAAAATTTTTTTGGCAACAATGCACTAACAAGTAAGAAATAAATAATTTTTTCTATTACCCAAAATATAGAAATCGGGGAGTAGTCATGACATGCATCATAATTAACTAAACACCTTCTCGCTTTTGCATCCTTAAGATAAGTTTAATCAATACATGACCACGATTACCAGGAAAAGGGTAACTGGTTTTCGCTTAAAAGCCCCATACTTTCATTATTTATGTTATTTTTTTCACTTAAAAGGAAAACAAAATAAAAATGCTTTCACTGTTTAATCCATACGGATATAAAAGCTTGTGTTTTTTAGGTTTTTGTCCTTATTTTACCTTTTTTAGTTTTTAAGAAATCTCGTAATAAGCATTTGCCTGTCAAATTTTGCCAAATATTTTATACAATTAAATTATAAACAAGGGTGAGACTTTCAAAATGAAATGTTTGTCAGGCGTGGCTTTATACAATAATTTGTCTATAGTGCGTATTATTGGGAGTGTTGAAGAGGTTAAGTGCCTTCTTTCTCCCTTCTATCATCCAAATCGAGAACTCTTCCGCGATTCTGAAACGTGGAACATGCTTACTCTTCTGCTGAACATCTGTTGGTGGGGTAGGGGGTGATAGAGGGTATACGGGCCTACTATTATCGTCCATTGTTTATTGTCATCAAAAATCAATTAAGTACATTATCTCAATTGGACCACTGGTTTGGGTGAGATATTAATTACAAGTTTTGGCCCAGATAAACGGTTAGGGTAAACAATCGATTTTTGACAAGCTTTCTTTAACATTTTAAAGAAAGTAGATAAACTAGGTCAATGAAGATTCCAAAGATTTTCCAGATTTGATATTTGAGCCAATTCCTGAAAGTTCTATTCCGTGATTCTTTAAAGTATTGTGGAATCGCTTTCAACATTTTTTACTACCATTTTCCGCATATTATGAAGAAAGAGTTGTTTCCTAATATGTTTCCTTCTCAATAGCCTCCATTCTAGGCTTACACCAAAAATAGATACAATATGGTCCTTGATTCTAGATTATTTTCTGTACCTGGTGTGGTGTTGCTTTTGTACTAAGGGGTCATGCCTAACTTATCAATAAATAACTTTCTAATCCTAAAACCTAATCTCGAGAAACATAAAAACAAACACAAAATACATTATGGTAATATGCATTTCAGTAAAGAAGGCATCTATCTTCCTAACTTTTCTGTTCAGGAAGACAATTAATGATATTTTGGCCTTTTAAATATTGAAATAAAAATTAAATATGCTTTACACCAAACAGGGAAGCGTATTGGCTACCCCAAAAAGGCTTTTCACAATTTCTACTATTTTGGCGTGCAAAAAACGAAGACAAAAGACCAAGACGAAAAAGAAATGAAGATATAAAAAGCAAAACCTCTACGGGAATGATTTTCAGCCGATGAGAAAGAAGATTAAAGCAAAGCGATATATCAACAAAAATATCCTCCAAGCTATCTTCAGTACTTATGCCGGATTCACACGCATAAGATTTCCCATCAAAAAACCGAAAGGAAAAGCCCGAGACTTGTTCATACGGAAAATGTTAACATTTACCTATGTTAAATATCATCTGTATAAACTTCCCTTAGTTCAAAAACTATTTATTTCTCTATGTATCTCCCTTAGTTATATAGATTTTTCTAAGTTCAAAACAGTATAATTATGTACATTCTTCCATAAAATTAATCAGGTTATTCCTTCGAGGGACAGAGAAAAACCAAAACCTTAGATTTTTTCTAGAGGATAAGTCATGCCGAAATCGTACCAACAAGAGCTAAGAGCTCATATGGCACTTGTGACGAGGTCGGAAGAGCCAAGAGATCATATGGTATGAGCTCTAGCAAAATTCTAAGAATCAATAGATTGCTTTAAAAGGAAAATCAGAGGCTTAATGCCGGTTGGGATTTAAAATAAGAGCTCTGAGTCACGAGGTCCTTCTAAATATCAAAATTCATTAAGATCCAATCACCCACTTGTATGTTATAAATACCTCAAATTTTCTAATTTTTCCTCTCCCTTCAGCCCGCCGGGTATTCGAATCGGGGAAAACGCTTTATCAAGTCAATTTGTACAGCTCCCTGGCACGCCTACCAATTTTCATCGTCCTGGCACGTCCAGAAGCACCAAACTCGCCCAAGCACTGAACCCCACCACCTAACTCCCCAAAGAGAGCGGATCCAGTCCGGTTACGTCAGTCACGTATCTACGACATTTATAAGCATTTCCCAGGATTTCTGATTTCCCCCACCAGCTCCCCCCAATGTCAACAGATATAGTCGGGATTTGAAATAAGAGCTCTGAGGCATGAGTTCTTTCTAAATATCAAATTTCATTAAGATCTGGTCACCCGTTCTTATGTTAAAAATACCTCAATTTTTCAAATTTTTCCGAATCAACCCTTCCCAGCTCCCCCAAAGAGAACGGATCCGTACCAATTATGTTAATCTTAAATCTATAACTTGTGCTTATTCTTCCCATTAAGTTTCATCCCGATATCTCCACTCTAAGCGTTTTTCAAGACTTCCGGTTTCCAAGATTTCTGTTTCCCCCCTCCAACCTTCTATGTCCCCGGATCCGATTCGAATTGAAAATGGAGCATCTGAGACATAAGATTCTTCTATACATCAAGTTTCATTGAGATCCGATCACCCATTCGTAAGATATCTCGATTTCACGTCTTCCAAAAATTCCGGCTTCCCCCTCCAACTCCCTTCAATGTCACCGGATCTGGTCGGTATTTAAAATGAGAGTTTTAAAGCACAAGATCCTTCTAGATATCAAAATTCATTAAGACCTGATCACCAGTTCATAATTTACAAATACCTCATTTTTCTAATTTTTCCGAATTACCCCCCCCCCCCCGAAACTCCAACAAAGAAAGTGGATCCGGTCCGGTTATATCAGTCACCTATCTTGGACTTGTGCTTATTCTTTCCACCAAGTATCATCCTGATCTCTCCTCTTTTAGCGTTTTCAAAGATTTTTGCCTGGACCCGGTCTGGATAAAAAATAAAAGATCTGAGTTTCGAGGTCCTTCTAAATATGAAATTTCATTAAGATACGATCACTCTTTCGCAAGTTAAAAATACCTCATTTTTTCTAATTTTTAGAATTAACCTCCTCCTCCCCCCAACTCCCCTAAAGAGAGCAGATCCGTTCGGGTTATGTCAATCCCGCTTATTTTGCCACCAAGTTTCATCCCGATCCCTCCACTCTAAGCATTTTCCAATATTTTAGGCCCCCCCCCTCAACTTCCCCTTCATCGGATAAGGTCGAAATTTAACATAAGAGCTCTGAAACATGATGTCCTTCCAAACATCTAATTTCATTAAGATCCGATCACTCCTTCGTAAGTTAAAAATACCTCATTTTTCTAATTATCTGAAATTAACCCTCCCCCCACTCCCCAAAAGAGAGCAGATCAGTCCAGGTTATGTCAATCACGTATCTAGGACTTGTGCTTATTATTCCCACCAAGTTTCATCCCGATCCCTCCACTCTAAGCGTTTTCCAAGATTTTAGGTTCCCACTCCAACTCCCCCCAATGTCACCGGATCCAGTAGGGATTTAAAAAAGAGCTCTGAGACATGACATCCTTCCAAACATCAAATTTCATTAAGATCCCATCACCCGTTCGTAAGTTAAAAATACTTCATTTTTTCTTTTTCTTTTCGAATTAACCGGCAACCCCCCAACTCCCCCCCGTATGGTCAAATTGGAAAAAAGACTATTTCTAATTTAATCTGGTCCGGTCCTGATATGCCTGCCAAGTTTCATCGTCCTAGGTTGCCTGGAAGTGCCTGAAGTAGCAAAACCAGGACAGACAGACAGAAAGACCGAAAGACCGACAGAATTTGCGATCGCTATATGTCACTTGGTTAATACCATGTGCCATAAAAACAGACGGAAAATCAACAGTTTTTTGGTTTTTTTTCCTACTTAAGAATTAGGCATTAAGTATATAAAAGAAAAACTAACCCCTTGAGTGAGTGAAAGAGAACTTTTTAAAGTATGGTTTATGTTCCTGGGTGTTTAAAGAAGGCGTACGGTACAAGGAGAGTTTTCACCAGCGATTCAACTTCAGGCAGTTTAAAGCAAAAGTGTAGTAGGTATTTTTAAAAATTTTCCCGTTTTATTTAGAATCCTTGCTCATTTTGCTTAAACTGAATAATAACTTCTACAAAAAAAGAGAAGAAAAAATAAACTAACTGTCAAATACAATTTCCTTTGAAAGGAAGAAACTAGCCACTGGAAGAAGAAGAATACTAAAAATGTACTTCAGTGGCACCAACAGTATGTCTCTGTCGGCTTCCATTCAAAGATTCTGAAAAAAAAAATTGGTGTCAAAAAATAAAGTAGGAAAAAACATGGATAAAATACTTTTTACTTTTTAATGGGCTTTGTACTATTTGACATCAAATTTCGAAAGCCAAAAACATATATAAATTTTTTTTCGGTGAATTTGGTCAATATTTTTCTTTTCTTTTTAATATCAAAAACAACAAATATTGAAACAACATACTGTCGAACTAAGTTATAAATCAGCTCTAAATGATAGGCTAATCATATATTTATTCCTTGGGAGGGGGGAGGGTGTCCAGTTTTACTACAGCTCTCCTCGGTTGAAGAAAGCAGACGTATTATGAAAACAACAAACAATGCACCCGAGACTTATTTTACGTTACAAATTATTTCCTCAAACGATTACTAATGTTCCACATCGGAAATGATTAATTTAGACGTGTGTCTCTAGATGTTTTGTCCTGTATGTATTATAGTTGAAAATTACAACCCTACTGTAAAAACCATATGCAAAATATGTTTTATCGATGTTTTATTGTGGCCGTTTTCCCAAATATTTCTAAACAAGCATATGTCACCCGAATCCCCAAATGTAAAGCCCCCAAATATATTACTGATTTGAGGCCGATTTCGAAAACCATATAGAAATTTTTAAGTTTTGTTCTTGGATGTTGATTTGATGATATGAAAGATAAATAGATTCCAAGCAATTTGGACGTAGATCCGGGCTCAGTATCGTTCATTGTGCATCTGCAATGTTGGAAGCCATCCTCAAACACTTAAAAAAGGATATGGCGCATGTTGAAGCATTATTCACAGACCTAGTCTAGGCTTTTGACAGTCTCAACCCTAAGCAGCAGTGCAAGTCCTGTCTATTTGTTGTTAGTGTGCGAGCTAGTTTCTATTTTAAAAGATCTCAATGAATTTTCAACTCCCTGATGATGAGCCATTTGAATTTTAAAAGATGTTTGAACTTCACCACAAGGGACCAAATTAGATCCATATTCATTTCTTATTATTTTTAGCTGCAATGTATATGTATAAAAGGATCATGCTTAAAAAGGTGTAAAATTTTTTTGATTGGTAGGTTTATTAATGTTTTGATTGATGATGTTACCGCTGCTCTGTTTCCTGTAACTTCTGGGGTCCCATAAGGCTTGGTACTTGGTCCTCTACTGTATTTGATATATGTTGATAATATGAGATTTTACCTGCCAGATTTTTATCTGACCTCCTTTGCTGATGACACTGCTTTAACATTTTCTAGTTTGTGTTTACATAGTTTGATTTTAAAGGCTTATTGTTTTTTAATAAGTTTTTTTTTCTAGCTTAAGCCTTACTATATGTTAATATTACAAAGACTAGTTTCATTTTATATTCAAGAGTAGGTGAGCCCCTGGACATTAACGGAAAAATTTTGATTGCAAAGGAGCCAGTAAAACAAGGGCAAAAGACGCAATACTTTGGTTTCTACCTAGATCACAATCTTTCATGGAAACAACATAGTAATATTGCTGCAACGAAAATCACACGAGGACTTGGAGCAATTCGACTTTTCTTCAAATTTTAAACGAGTACAAATTCTTCAAAACAAAGTGATATGACTTGTTAATGGATACTTGGAAAAAGTTAATGACACTGAGGCATGTTATACTAAACTTCAAGTGCTTAATGTTTGGGAACTTCGAGACTACCAAGCAGGAATATTCTCGTATCAGTGTTAGAATTGTATCCATCTTGAGCTATTTCATGGTTTTTACAAAGAAACAAAATCACTTCACAGTTATAGTACCACTAATACTGATAATCTAGTCACTGAATAAAGAAGTGGAACTAGAGCAGGTTTTTCTGTCAAGTCCTAAGGTTTGGAATTCTATTCTGGAGAGCAGGTGGGCGGCAGAGCACCTTGGTCTATTCAAGAGAAAAATGAAAAACTTTCAATTGGGTCTCGGTTCATATATGTTTTTTTTTCTCTCTTTTTTTCTTTATTTTGCAAATTATTTTTTAATTTCATGATTAGAAATTTGTCATAATTTGGTTGTTTTATTTCCTTTTTTGTTTGTTTGTTAAGGGCTTGTTATATATGTGGTTGCCCAGTATCAAGTGCTTTTATGTCTTTCCTTGGGCACCCACTTGGAAGACAGTTATGTGTTATATATTTTTTTATTCAATGAACTGAACTAAATTGTACTAAGTTAAATGGAGTTTAAGATAAATGTCTATTCTAACCATTTATTTTTCAGCCACTATGACTATTTGTATGATCAAGTATTCTGTTGTGCATTATTACTGTCTCTGAAACTGGAAAGCTTAACAAAAAATATTTTTTTACAATTTTAAATCAATCTATTACTGGTCTCAGAATTTTCACTTGGTGCCTTTATAACACCCTTTTGGGCTAAAATTGTCATTTTACACCACAAAATTGCAGGAAACACCACTATACTATGAGTGGTAGGTAATATCTTTTGTTTCACACAAACAGGTAAGTAGAACTTTAAATTCCATTTCTAATTGAACATAATGAATATCCAGGGGGAATGGAAGGGGGGATTTTTAGTGAGGAGAACTTTCTGGGGGGGGGGTTGTGCTTCACCTAGCGCCAGTAATTCAGATATAAGTAAAATTTGAATATTCAGTAAAAAAAAAATTAATAAGCAATTATTTTGTTCAATAATAGTTTAATAATGTTTTTACTGAGCAGATTTGGAGGGCAATTTTTAATCACACGAGTTGAAAATCTACAAGGATTTATTGGTTTTTCTACATACCTGTTACCATTCTCATTCCCATTATGTAGACAGCTTTAAATTTACACATATCTTAACCTATCTTTACACCACAGACAAGTCAGTTCACTATCATCACTGAAACTGGCAGATACAAGATTCATCCTGTACCTAGTAAGTATGATTAAAGGTATGTAACAACTGTTGTAATTATGTCCCAGTTACCCCTCCTGACTTAATGCCTGGTAATAATCCTAAGCTATAAATAAAAGTGTACATAGTTCGTTGGTTTTCATTATTTTTAAATTTATTTCTCATCAACAGCTAGTTTATGTTGCATGTCATAAAAAAAACAGGAAGACTGTAGTATTACCCGCCTGCCCCCGTGTGTGCTATGCTTACCTTCTTGCGAGATGTCGATGCTTTTTCTGTGTTTATCGTTTGCTTTGCTTATTGTGTGTTTTATATTATAGGTGCTTGGGTCTGAATAAATAAAAGAATTATTCTAAATTCTACATAGGGTCGGGAGTGGGATCAGAAGCAAGAAATACTTAAGTGAAGACTTTCACTTAACATAAGAAAATGCAGCATATACCAAACCTAACACCAAACATAACACAAAATAATTACTACCATCACAATTGTATACCAGCCCCTCTCCCCCAATGGACTGAATTGTGGTTTTAGGTTGCATTAAAAAAAACTGCTGATTTAATTACCATACATTTATTTTTTAATTGGCTGCATTTGGCACTATGGATATTCGATAAGAAATATGCACAAAAAGAAGCGTGATGCAAACCCTTAAAATCAGAAAAAATTTTCAGCCTATATTGCCCAGGGCTATTCCTAGCCCCATTAAAAAGGTAGGGCTGTTATGCAATTTTAATGGTACAGATTAGTATGTTTGGAAAGACCATTGAATAAAGAATCAAAAATACTTTCTTTTTTTCTGTCTGGTTTCTTTTTTATAACATAAGTTTGCCAGTCACACAAACTTCAGAGAGGGCTCATTCAGTATAGATCCTCTCATGCCCTTTTTTCCCCAAACCCATCCAATAAAAATTTGAGATAGCCATCTTTTTAGTTGTAGTTCAAAAATGGGATAATAAATACTCCAGGGCCAACAGAAACCCCTGGAGCCCAAGGGCAGGTGTTGCAAGCTATGCCCTGGGGGCATATATGGTTCTTATAGAAGGGATGCTTGAATAAACTTCAGAGAGGACTCATTTGATCAGAAGTTGAAAGTTCTAGTTCACTTTTTAACAGTCAAAAGAGATCAAAGGGCAAATAGCCCCCCCCCATACCCTTTTTTCTCCAAACCAATCTGATAAAAAATTTGAGATAGCCATCTTGTTAAAAATAGTTCAAAGATCATATAAAAAATAACTCCAAAGTCAACACCAACCCCCCAGGGCCTATACTAGTTTACTTTTTACAGACAAAAGAGAAACTATCCTCCCATACCCTTTTCCCCCAAACTCATCTGATAAAAATCTTGAGATACATTTTGTTAAAAATAGTTCAAACATTAGATAATAAAAATTTTAGGGCTGATAAAACCCCCCTAGGCCCAGGGGCAGGTTTTGTAAGTTATGCCCTGTGCATATATATGGTTCTTATAGAAGGAATGCTCACATAAACTTCAGAGAGGGCTCATTTTATTGGAAATTGAAAGTTCTAGGTCACTTTTAAAGTGTCAAAAGAGATCAATGGCAACTAGCCCCACCCCCTCCTATGCACTTTCCCACAAATATATCTTCAAAATTATGAGATAACTATTTTGTTAAAACAGTTCAAAGTTCAAATAACAAAAACTCTGGAGTCAAAACAACCCCGAGACCCTGGGGCAGGCGTTGTAAGTTATGCCCTGGGGGCATATATGGTTCTTATAGAAGGGATTCTTATATAAACTTGAGAGAGGGCTCATTTGATTGAAAACTGAAAGTTCCAGCCCCTTTTTTCCCCAAACCCATCCAATAAAATTTTGAGATAGCCATTTTGTTAAAAATAGTTTAAATATCAGACAATGAAAACTCCAGTCCATACAAAACCCCAGAGCTGAGGGGCAAGTGTTCTAAGTTATGCCCTGAGGGCTTATAAAGTTTTTATGTAAGGGGAGGTTCTATAAACTTCAGAGGTGGCTCATTTGATTGGAAATTGAAATTTCTAGTAACCTTTTTACAAGTTAAAAAGGATCAGAGGGTATTTACCCCCCCCCCCACACACACACAGCCTGTTTTCAGCAAATGCATACAATTGAACTTTTGAGATTGCCAGTTTGTTTCAATTAGTCCAACAATCAGATAACAAAATCTCTGGGGTCAATATACCCCTCTTCCTGGAGCCTCGGGGGAAGGGTATGACTTATGCCCTGGGGACATATAAAGTTTTTATGGAAGAAACTGTTGTTTAAACTTTAGAGGGGACTCAAATGATTAGAAATTGTAAGTTCTATTTCATTTTTTATGATTCAAAAGTGATCCAATTGCATTTTCTTTGAAATGTTCCAACAATCAAATGACAAAGCTTTGGGGTCCACATACCCCCCCCCCCACAAAAAAAACATGGGGAATGGTTGTAACTTATGCCCTGGGGGCATATAAAGTTTTTACAGAAAATGTGGCTGTACAAACTTCCCCCCTCCAGCCCTTGGGGAAAGGGCTGTAAGTTATACTAGCATCCCATTGTTAACATATGAAGCTTTTATGGAAGGTATGGTTGTATAAACTTTGGCAGAAGCTCATTTGATCAGCAATCTAAGTTTATTGTGCCCTTTTCAAGAGTTGAAAATGATCGAAAAGTAAGAAGCCCCTCCCCCATCCTTGTGCCTTTTACTCCCAAATGCATCTTGAACAAATTTTGAAATAGCTATTTTGTTCAAAATAGTTCTAAATTCAAATTGCTACAACTTAGGGGTTGATAAATCCTCCATAGCCCCAGGGAAGGGATTGTAGCTAATGTAAGTTGCCCATTATTAGAATATAAGTTTTTTTGTGGAAGGGGTGGTTGTATTAACTTTGGAGGGGGCTCATTTTATTGGAAATTGAAACTTTTAGTTCTTTTTTTAGAGTCAAAAGTGATCAATGGACAATCAGCACATGCCTCACTTTCCCAAAGGGCATCTGAAACATTTCTGAAAACTTGAAACTTTTTGCAATAAAAAACAAACAAAAATTGATTAACAAAACTTTCCCAAAAAGAAGTTTTTCAAAGAAAAGTAAAGGCCATATTAAACTTAAGATCAAGATATACAAATACCTATTAAAATTCAAACTAGAAATGACAAGAAATTACTATTAAAGAATAAATGAAACCCAAAAGAAACAGAATTTAAATAAACAATCTAAGCAAAAAAAAAATACAATAAGTAATAATATAAATTACAAGAAATTACTATTAAAGAATAAATAAAACCCAAAACGAACAGAAATTAAATAATCAATCATATCAAAAAAACAAAAAACAATGGGTACTTATATAAATGACTAAATAAATCTTAAAACAAGTGTAAAATTAAGCATAGCTGAAATTAAGCCAAAGAATACAAATAACCCCTTGGATGATGCCCACATTGGAATTGCTGGATACTTTCTATTTACAAACTTACAAGATGACCTGAGAAGAGGAATTGCAGTCTATGTGAAGGCAACCTTATTGGTAAGCAGAATCTCTCTTACTAAATTTTTAGATTGGGTTGAATATTTAGCTATAGAGATTGTGCTACCCCAAGAAAGTCTAGTTTTAGCCACTTTTTACTGGAGCCCAAGTTGCCCAAACCTAATAGAATCTAAACTGGCCCTTTGTAAGGCCCTGTAGTTGCTATAAGATAAGAAGCCAAAGAACCTTTTAATAATTGGAGATTTTAACCTTGCTCAATTCAGCTGGGTTGATGGCTTAGGGTATTCCCTGAAGTATCACAAGGGTCATGGTATGAATTCTGCTTTCCTCACTTACCTAGCAGAAAATATGCTATATCAATCTGTTGAATCACCAACAAGGTTCAGAGATGGACAAATACCCTTGCACTTGACCTAGTAATCACAGACAACCCAGATCAAATTCTAAGTATTGATCATTTACTACTGATTGGTGCAAGTAATCATGTATATCTCTTAACAACTCTCCAACTGTCACCACCCTCTTCCGACTGTAACATATAGACCAGTCCCCCTCCCCTCTATAAAATTCAGGACCAAATCCCTCATTCACACCCCCTTAGAAATCCTCAAATATAGGACCAAATCTCTCATCCATACTCTTCGAGAAACCCCTTAAATTCAGGACTAAATTTCTCAGTCACACCCCTTTAGTAAATTTCAATTAGTAAAAGGTTTGAATAAAATCATTTAGAATTTAACAGTTGCTAAATTTAACAGTCTGCATAATCCAACGCAGTTGGACTACGTGCATTTAGATAAGTTAAATGTTACTTAACAAGTTAAGTAACCAGTTATTCTGACCCCTGGGTTTTTCAACTCAAAACCAAAAGGGAAATCCTTGCCATAAAAACAACTTTTGGATGCGAGACTAGTCACATGATTAAATATTACCAATAGTAGTGGAGGTCAACTTCCACAGGTCACCAAGCCTGTCCGGCGGGTGTTTTTTCAGAGAAATCGCGCGTTGGATATATGAACCCAACGCAAGGGCGAATAGTCAGTTTTATGGAGATTCGAATGCATTAGATCAATTGCTCATGTTCACCTTTTCATGCAATAAGTCATTGAAGCTATTTTGTCATTAGTTGTATATTGTAAGTAAATAAACCTTATTGTATTTAATCATCCTCTGTCTATGTATTAGGGCATCAGGTACAGTTCCTCTAGCTTTCAGGTATGGTCCCAAGGGAATCTATATTTGTTTCAGGAGACCTCGAACAACACCGAGATGGTTCTGTCTCCCAGGTTACCGGGGATTATATACGAAGCCTTTTTATTTTATTAATAATTTAGCTCCCATATTCACATCAAGCTATTAAGACTTAGAAAAGTCCCAAGCAACCCAACGCAAACCCCCTTCAAGATAAAACCACAACTCAAACTTATTAATTAACAAAACCACCCCGTAACACATGGCGCGGTCGGTAGGATCCTGCCTGATGCCCTAATACATACACAGAGGATGATTAAATACAATAAGGTTTATTTACTTACAATATACAACTAATGACAAAATAGCTTCAATGACTTATTGCATGAGAAGGTGAACATGAGCAATTGATCTAATGCATTCGAATCTCTCCATAAAACTGACTATTCGCCCTTGCGTTAGGTTCATATATCCAACGCGCGATTTCTCTGAAAAAACACCCGCCGGACAGGCTTGGTGACCTGTGGAAGTTGACCTCCACTACTATTGGTAATATTTAATCATGTGACTAGTCTCGGATCCAAAAGTTGTTTTTATGGCAAGGATTTCCCTTTTGGTTTTGAGTTGAAAAACCCAGGGGTCAGAATAACTGGTTACTTAACTTGTTAAGTAACATTTAACTTATCTAAATGCACGTAGTCCAACTGCGTTGGATTATGCAGACTGTTAAATTTAGCAACTGTTAAATTCTAAATGATTTTATTCAAACCTTTTACTAATTGAAATTTACTAAAGGGGTGTGACTGAGAAATTTAGTCCTGAATTTAAGAGTTTCTAGAAGAGTATGGATGAGAGATTCGGTCCTATATTTGAGGATTTCTAAGGGGGTGTGAATGAGGGATTTGGTCCTGAATTTTATAGAGGGGAGGGGGACTGGTCTATATGTTACACGACCATATTTGCAGAAGATACATCAATTACAAGAAAATCCGCAAGGAACTAAGGAGAATGCAAAATGGCGACTGGGAAGCACTGTTTGAGCACAAGTCAAGCAATGACAGCTGGAATCTCTTCAAGGAAATAATGCTAAAGCACGAGGAGACATGTAACACTGTCTCATATATCAAGAGGCCACTTACCCTACCTTACTTGACAAGGTCCATAAAACGGGAAATGAACAGAAAGAACAGATACTGGGCAAAATACAGGCAAACCAATTCTTGAGAACAATATGATAAATTCAAAAAAGCAAGGAATAGACTGAGAAAGATTACACAATACTCTATAAAAAAAAACATGAAGATATCATTGCTACAGAAACTAAAACTAATCCAAATAAGTTCTGGAATTATGTATCATCAGCAAAGCCAAGACAACATTCCATTCCCTACCTAACCATGCCATCTGGCAAAATCACCAATCATGCAGAGATAGCAGAAACCTTAAACAAACAATATTCCTCAGTCTACACAGAGGAAAACTCTAGAAACATCCCAGATACCCAGGAATATCCTGTCATTGTAACAATGCCAATGGTTGTCATTTTTTAGTCAGATGTCCAAAAACAACAGAAAAAGCTTGACGCATCAAAGTCAAAAGGACCAGACAGTATACACCCAAGACTACTCAAAGAGACTGCTGAACTAATATCCTCACCTTTAGCAAAAATCTTCAAGAAACCACAAAAGGAAAAAGCTGTCCCCTCTGACTGGAAAAAAGCTACTGTAATATCATTACACAAGAAAGGCTCCAAAGACAAAGCTGAAAATTATAGGCCAATAAGTCTAACATCAGTAACTTCAAAGATTCTTGAGGGAATCATAAATGATGCTGTCACTAAGCACTTGACATACAACACCATCATGTCTCCAAATCAGCATGGTTTCCAAAATGGCCATTCCATGGATATAAACCTAATACAGTCATACAATGAAGTCACCAAACTACTGGAAAAGGGACACCCATGGACATGATTTTGTTGGATCAAACAAAAGCATTTGACAAAGTTGCACACCTAAGGCTGAAAAGAAAGCTTCAAGCTTGTTGTATCCACTTGGACATCATTGAATGGATTGTAGACTTCCTGGGAGAACAAACCCCAAGAGTTGCTGTTATTAATGATAAAGGAGTACATACACTATCATCACCTATACCTGTTCTTAGCAGAGTTCCCTAAGGAACCGTGTTTGGGCCATCACTTTTCAACATATATATCAATGATGCTACTGAAATACTCCAAAACCTTCTCACACTCTATGCAGATGATTCTAAGCTCATTGGGGCAGCATCATCTTGGGTGGAGGCTGCCTCAATCCAAGCTGATCTCAACAAGCTGGATGACTGGGCTAGACAATGGTACTTGAATTTAATTTAAGTAAATGTAAAGTTTTACATTTTGGCAATAAAAATCAAAAACATATTTACACCATGCAAAACCAAATAACAGGTCAAAGAGAACCCCTAGTTGCAGTTACAGAGGAATGGGACTTGGCTGTCATAGTTTACTGCCAGTTAAAGTTTCAAAGTCATACTGAAAACATTGTAGCTAGTGTGAACTGCACTTTAGGGACAATTAAATGAACATTTGCAACTAGATCACCACAAACAATCACCAAGCTGCAGTATGACTTAAGCAGTATGACTTACTGAAGAAAAGGGGTGAAATGATTAACACTTACAAATTGATTTACAACAATCCAATTCATGGTCTCTTCTTCATTGATTCATCACAGTGGACAAGGGGTCATTCTAAGAAGCTCATAAAGGTCAATGCTCAGAGGAGGGAATGCCATCACTTCCTAACCAACTGGGTAGTAGACCAGTGGAACTCCCTGAGCAATCATACTGTATCCAGTAAGACCATCAAAGAATTCAAAGTCTCACTTGACAAGGAGTAGAGCAATAAGGAATGGGACACCTTGGAGTCCCAGACCAGAACATAAACCCTAGTCAATAAAACCAACTCAATATTCAAAACAATTCTGAATCAATCCACATGGCAATTTTTGAAGAAATGCTGAGCAATGCTACAGGATGGAAAATCCTTCAATTGCTCCAAGTTGCAATTCAAGGTAAACTTAAATTGAATATGCAAATTAAGCTTGAAACAAACAAAAATCAATACAAACAAAAATTTGAGTTTTCCATCCTTCTCTCACTGTAAAAGTCTGAAACCTACTTTCCAAGAAAGTAAAAAGTAGCTAAACTAGAATTGTACCTGTTTAAATTTCTATTCAGTTATTTTCTTACTGTTGATTGGAGAGGGTGTTTAATTTTAGTGGTGCTTCTCACAGTTCAAAATTTATTGATTTTATTAGTGTTTTTTAAAGTATTTTTTATTTTTGAACTGAGGACAGTTGAGGTGAGGTCAGTAGAGGTCTTGGCTGAAATATTTGTATTACCATTTCACTTACCATAAATATCCATATTTTTTGTTCTTCTCAGTGTGATTTCAAAAATTAATTATCATCTTTAAGAGTCCATAAAGGGTTTAAATTTGAATTTCCAAGTAGGCCTAAAACAACCATTAGGCTATATTCAAAGCAGTAGACTATACAAAAAGGATTTGAGTGGTATATTCACTTAATCCATAGCTCAGTAATGGAAATGTTTCAAAACTTACTATTGAGGGATTTAAAAAGCTATTGAATAGGCCAATAGCCTTGGGTCATACTCATCATATAGCCTACAAATTGGGCCTAAGGGAGGATATTGTCAGAAAGGTTCAGAAAAGAAATCATGTACCAAATTACAACTTTTAAGTTAAGAAAATCGCTGTTCATTTGTTATAAAAGGACGTTATTTAAGAGCGTGTTCCAGCTGAGACAAAAAGTAACTAAAAGTTACGGAAAAGTTACTAAAAGTAACTTTTTTCGTTCCAGCTGAGGCTATTTAGCAGCTGGAACGACAGAAAAGTTACTTCAAAGTAACTTTTTCAGTAACTTTTGCTAAAGATAGTTAACGAGCATCTTTAGTTAAGTAATTTAACATCATTATCATCACTAAAATAATATAAAACTTTTATGATGTCTAACACACAAAAGTTTGAAGACTATGAGCCTTTATGCAGGGAAGAGAATGGAACTGCAATTATTCAAAGAACCAGTGATGGTAAACAATCTTATTTTGACCTTAAAATGATTTTTCATAAAAAATTCATTGAGAAAGTTCAAGCATTAATGTGATCTGCTGGGCATATGTAGAGAAGCTTGGTTGAATAGTTTGTTGGGGATGAAGTCTTCAGGTCTTGCTGTAGGAACCTTCTAATTAAATTCCTGTAATCCTTGGACAGTTGCTAGCCTATACAAAGTCAGTGGTAAATTGTTTTGTAGAGATGGCATAGCCTAGAGTGAGTAGCCCAATAGGTCTAATAGTCCAGAAAAAAAACGTATATAGTTCAAAGAAAGCTTAGTTCAATCCCACTTGACAGAAAGAAACACTGTGTTACTCTGGAAGCTGATTTAAAACATTCAATGATAATTACTTCAGCTAGCCTTGGCTAGATTGAATCCTGTAATTCATTGAAGTGCTTCAAAAAACTTTGTAGTTTATTGGTAGCCTGTAACAACTTTTTAATATTAATTTATAGATACATTTGAGCCCTCCTAGCAAAGTTTCTTGTAGGCTACTCCAGGCTTGAAAACCTAAGCTTAGGAGTTTAAGGCCTGGTGTTGCTGTTATTTTGGTTGGGATAAGGGTCAATGGTGTGACTCTGTAAGTTTAGCCACAGTACACCTAGCTATAATGATTAGCCTACCTGGAGAAATTTAGAGGAAAAACTTAAGAAGAATCAAATGTTTTTTGCACTCAAATGAAGAATCAATGTTTTGTAACACTCCCAGCTACAGACATTGAATCAGGATATCACTTGCTGTGCAATGCTGACCATTGGTCAGCATACAATTTTTTTCTTTTTTAAGTAGGCCTAACTTCTTGCTACATTAGAAAATAGGGTCAAAACTAGTAGGCTATGCAATTATGCAAAATAATGTGAAACTCAAACCCTCATGTATTGCTATCAAAATAGGAATTAAGAAGAATTCTATACATCAATGCATAACAAGAAATCTAAGCTATGCATCAATATGGTTGTTAGGTACTTGTGTGTTATTCAGAACACACTCAATAAATAAAGTTAGGTTTTATATTCTCTGAGGCCAACCTGACTTTCATACATAATGATGATAGAAGGTAATAAGCTTACCTAAGCTATGGATGTCAGGTGATTGATTTTTCTTCTAACGATAATTTTGACAGGACCGTAGCTTAGGTAAGCTTATTACCTTCTATCATCATTATAAAGTTAGGTTCTTTTGTGAAACAAAGTATGATGCAATTACATTTAAATTAATATTTATATATAGAGGTGGTTAGGTTAGGTATTTGATATAATGCACAACCCCCCCTTCCCCTAATGTGCAAATAAGGTTTTGGAATTTAGGCTAAGAGATTGGTTAGATAAAGAGGAAATACTGAGTCCAGTACAAGTAGGATTCAGATTGACATTCAGCATTATTGACCATATTTATACTTTGGAAATATTGAGATGGAAAAATGGTTGGCTATTTGTATCTTTTTAGACCTGAGAAGTGCTTTTGATTCAGTAAATAGGAGGTCGTTAATTGAAAGCCTGTTAGAAATAGGCTTGCTGTCTTGTTTTGTAGCAATAATAGCAGCTATGTATAGGAGGGTGAAGTTTGTTGTAAAGGTGATTTTCTAGACTAGTTATGTCTCATTTGGGTGTGAAACAAGGATGTACTTTATCCCCAAAGCTTTTCTCCTCATTTGTTAATGATTTAGACAGTTTTATGAAAAAATAATGGAGCCCCATTTGTATCTTTGGATTGGTTTAGGGTATCATGTATATTATTTGTAGATAATATAGTAGTATTGGTGGTAATTTCAACTATTTATTCCACAGCCTTTCTGATTCAGGGGTCATTCTTAAAGAATTGGGACAAAACTTAAGATTTAGTATAAAAGGTGAGGTATTAACAAGGGGACAAACCCCCTCATATACATAATAAAAAAATATAAGAGTATAAAAGTTTGTTATGTAAGTTAATTCTTAAGTTATGTATATTTTTTACTAATAAAAACGTTTATTAAAAATTAAAAGTTCTAGTTGCCTTTTTAAGTAGCCAAAAAATTGGAGGGCAACTAGGCCTTCTTCCCCACCCCTTATTTCTCAAAATTGTCTGATCAAAACTAAGAGAAAGCCGTTTAGCCAAAAAAAAAAATTAATATGCAAATTTCATTTTAATAATATATGTGCGGAGAGCCAAAATCAAAAATGCATTAATTCAAAAATGTTCAGAAATTAAATAAAAAAACTAGTTTTTTAAACTGAAAGTAAGGAGCAATATTAAAACTTAAAACAAACAGAAACTACTCTGTATATGAAATGGGTTGTCCCCTCTGCAATTCCTTGCTCTTTATGCTAAAGTTTGATTCTTTGCCACAATTCTACTTTTTAAAACAATTAAAAACTTTAGCATAAAGAGTGAGGGATTGCAGAGGGGACAACCCATTTCATATACAGAGTAATTTCTGTTCATTTTAAGTTTTAATATTGCTCCTTACTTTCAGTTTAAAAAACTAGTTTTTTTTTATTTAATCTGTTTAGGGATTAAGCATAGGGAATCATGTTTGAGGAGTTAGCTTGGTAAGAGTTTATTTATGGGTGTTTCTGAATTCATAAAGTGTTTGAAAGTTTGTTTGCTTGTTTAAGTTGTTTGCAAGTTTGTTTGCTTTTTTAAGTTGTTTGGAATTAGGTGCTTGTATAAAGTTGCATGTGTTTACTATGGCCTGCAGGCTTTTTTGCAAATAAATCTTATCTATGACATTTTGCCTTTTTTTATCAAATAAATATAATACAGAATTTGTAGAACAGACAGGGAAGTTGAACAAATAGGCAGAACAATAAATGCGTTTTTATTCCCTTTACTGCCTATGTCAATAGAAAAGCCAGGGATTTACTGTTTTCATTCCCTGGAAATTAGTCTTATACCTGGTTCCAAAAGTGAGATTGAATTTGTCAAAGCTTGGAGGTTTATTCCTCCTGTCTGTTTAAAGAAAACAGATGCATAATTGAAGTTTTGTTCATTTCTATCTTACATTTCATGGGCATCCATGGTATTTCTTCCTTTATTAATCTGTCTTGTTTCTTTTCTGCAGGATTTTTTTGTCTCATTTTTAGTAAGATACAAATTTTTATTTACAAATTACTTATACTAGAAGCACATTTTCAAGACTTTGACCTAACTTAGGATCCCTTGTTCTAAAGGCATGATTGAATTTCTTGAAGCTAGAAATTTCTTTTTTGGCAAATTCAATGGTAAATATTTAGTTCACCCTTTTTGCAACTTAATAGTGGTAAAATAGGCAAGATTGTAAATTTTTAGTGACTGCAATATATTTCACCCATTGCTAATTGCAGTAGAAAGGAAAGTCACTTGTAAGGACCCCCAAAGAATTATTTCAGATTATTTTAAAAAGGCTTTACTACCCATAAAGCTGGCATAACTGGAAAAGGGGCTTCTCAGGAATTAATGACTTTAAAAGCTATACATTATACATAAAAATGCACATTTTTATGCAGAAAGGCAGCAAGTTATTTATTACTAATCAACTATAGCAGGTATATCTATTGCTTTCTTTAACCATCAATAAAGATAAAATGCATGCTGAAAACTGAATGCTCTTTGGAAACTTTCTTTAGACACACTAATTGTGAGATGGATATCAACAAAATTCCAACAGGGTTTGTATTTACTTAAGATTTACAAACAAGCATATTGAATGCTTAATTTTGTGATATCCTAATCTCTAAACAGTAAACTAGATTCCTTACATTTCCTAATAATTTTCCACCAGCTCATTTCAGCAAAATCATTTGTAATGACAATACACCCTTTGCTTTGGTGGCCTGGCCTTTTCAAAAATGAAAGACAACTGCTAGTAGGCTAAGCTAGTTCTGCTTGAAATTTGCTATATGAGTTAAGGTATCACTGAGATGGATTATGTTTTTTGCCGCATTTTTAAGTGGATTATGAAGCCCATCTCTAAGTTGAACAAAAGATGAATTTTATCCATCTTTTGTTGGTTTCACAAGGATTTTAGTTGAACTTGTATCCTTGTGAAAATGGCCCCTAAGAAACTTTTACAAGATATTAAAAACTTCAGGGTGAAAAATGAGTTATTAAGGAGGGGGAAGCTACCCTCATTTATGAATCATTTAAGAATTTACTGTAGCTACTAGCCCCTGACAAATATTGGAAACACAAACTTTAGATGTCAAGTATAATAAAACAAGGATGTTATTATCCTTGACATTGCAAGTTGCTCAGAATTACAATGGACACCACCAAACTAAGCATTTATGTTTGCACTAATTTGTTGTAAATACAGAAAAGCAAGTTAATGTTTACATTCCATCAGAAATTTGTATTTTTGCAACAAGCCAACAACTGCATCCATAACCAAAGTGATAAGATGCTTATCAATGCATTTCTGAGGAAAAAAAAAATTTGATGGGAGAATTTTCTGCAGGAAAAATTCTCCACAAAGAAGAAATTCTAGCTAGGAAAAGTTATGTGATTTGATTTCTGCTCCACAATACTCTGTTCTTTATGCTACAGTTTGACCTTTTGTTTTAATTTTTTAACTCTTGAAACACAAGGGCCATTTAAATAAAATCAAAAACTTTTAAGTCCTAAAAAACTGTTTCTATGTAATATAAAGAAATAACAAATTATTGGCTTTGGGTGAAACTAATGTTACCAGATAGTACATGAGAAATTGGGGAACATCATTCTTTTCCAAATTGGGTTTTGTTTAAAATAATATGTATTTTTCAAGAAAATCCTGACATTATGGGAATGATGGGAACCATTTTTGGAATTAACATACCAAATAGCATGAAACTTGGCAAAATACTTTACGGAATTTTCAAAACTGTAATTTTGGAGGCCAATATTATCTATGAGTAAATTTATTAATGCCAAACCTGAAAAAATTAATTCCAAGAAATTAGAAGTTTATTGTACAAAGACAGTGATAGGCGATGTAGCCTATATGATTATTTCTGCTATTTAACCAACATTCTTTCTTGGGAAAGAAAGAAAATAACTAAATGAAAACCATAAAATAGCCTAAACTCAAAAACATAGTCAAATAAAGAATATTTCTGCTATTTAACCAGCAAAACAAAATTAGCTAAATAGAAAGCATAAAACAGACCATAGTCAAAAGCCAGGAAGCAAAAAGAGACTTGTTGGTTGTACAGGATGTCAGGTATTTAGTCAAATGTTCCTATTGGGTTAGTTGGTCTATACATATGGTAAACTTTTTCTTCAAATATGCACATCAAAATAAAGACTCACAATTATTGTATACAAGATGACATCTTTGTATACAAGATGATGAATAACATCATAATCGCAGGTTACAATAATAAATGACTTTGTAGCAAAACAAAATAATGTATTTTTAAATAAAATCAGAATCCTTTTTTCTTGGTCCTAAAAAACTATTTCTATGTAATAAAAAAATTACAAATTATTAGTCAACATAATACTTGTCTCCACTCCAACATTCATTCATACATATACCCCACAATAGAGAAAATGGGGTAGCTAAGTAGTAATGCTATTTGGCAGTTGCTGCTAAAGTGTCAGCAGCTTTTGGAATTCTATTTGATTGTGATATTGGCAGCTTTGGAACTTGTCCATACCTGAATATACAAGATTGTGTCTAGAAAAATAATAACTTGCAAGATTAAATTGAATATTATATTACAACTTACCAGCATTTTTCTTCATTTTTATCTGATCCTACATCAGTATCCGTTATTTCATCAATAAGCAACTGTAGAACTAAATAATGTTGTGGCATTTCTGATGTACCACTGGCAGAGTTCATTGTATGAAGATTTGAAAAAAGCTGTAAAATTGTAAAATCTAAAATTGTTTCTAGCTGAGATAATCTATTGAATTTTTGAAGTCATTTGATATTTTAGGATTTTGTAAGATATCTGTTTCAATAATAGTGAGTGTTTTGAAGAGTATCAAGTATTTGAGATGAAAGGAATGCATACAAAGTCTATAGTTTCAGTTATTTTTGTTTTCTACCTATCAAAAGACAACAGTTTTTGAACAGCCATCAGAAGAGAGAAATTTCCCTTCACAGAAAAATCCTAAATCAGCCATTGAATTTTTATGCACCCATCTCTATGCTATATTTTTCATGAATTTTGGAATATTTGATGGAGGCTGTAAAATTTTGTTCCTTTATTGGGCTTTGAATAAATCATTTGTATCTTGGACTGTGGTCTCAAAGAAAGCCTAGATTTAATTAGAAGCAAATACAGTAAACCGAAAACTGTGTTGTGACTACTCTGCTTCATAAAGGTTAAACTTGGTGAACTGAATATTTCAAATATATGTCATCCACTTTGCTCTAAATTAAATCCTACCTGTAAGTTTCTGTTTCTTTCTCTTGTTAAGTTTAGGTCATGGATCTAAGTATGAGCCTGATTTGGTTATTAAACAAGTTTCTGAAAATCATATTGCCCTAACAACAAAATGTTCTGTGTTCATAAATTAATGCCCAAGAAAATATTTTTAATTATCATGAAAAATTGGCATTTTTTATATAGCTTATACCTTTGATCTGATACAAGTTTAACCTATTCATAAGCAAATACTATAAAATTATGCAAATAAATAAAAAAACAAATTCCATAAAAATGAAGACATGAAACCCTTACAATTTTCTATGAATAAGCTGAAATCAGTCAAGTATAAAATAAAACAAAATCCAGGACAAAACCAAAGTCTTTCTGCTATGCTAATTCACAAATGGCACTAATTTACAAAACTGTAAATGGGAGGGGGAAGGGAATATATTTTGAAAATCTGAGGAGGGGGGTTCCTTGATGGATGTACCAAAATATATATATTTCAATGAAAATTCCCAAAGTATTTCGCCATATCTAGGGGAACTCTCTCTCATTTGATGCAGATCCATTATTAAAAAATAATTTAGTAAGCTCAAATACTTTTAAAGATAGCCTAGTGAAAAGGCCATCATTTGAAAATTTTAACTAGCCTAGTCTAAAATTCTAACCTTAATAGTTAAACTGAATTTAAGAAAAAGATAGGCCTAAGCCAAAGAGTTTCAATAATCAATACTACTGTATGCTATCTCAGACACTAATGCACTGAAATTAATATAGAAACAGGATATTTAAACCAAATCTAGGTTAATGCCCACAGATTTATTGCAAAATTAATACCTTTCCATAATGAATTTGGCATTAAGTTATCTATGCAGCATTCTGCTTTTCTTTTTGTGAACAATGTAGGTCAATTTTATACAGTGGGTTAAATTTAAAATATAGGTTAGGCTAGCTTAATCAATCAGGAAACAATGCAGAAAAAATAATTGTGGTAAAATTCTAGTTTAGATACTTTTTGCTATCTTGGCAAGAGGTTACGTTATTCAAACTATACCCAAGACAAACAAGTTTAAACATGCAACTAGCCTAGAATATCCTATTCATACACCCCTAGAGTGTATCTAATTTTTTTGATTTTAAGGTCAGTTCCAAATTATTCTAAAGAGTTTCCTCTACTGGTTGGTGGCCTTAGCTATAATATTTACAAGGAATTATGCACAGGAAGTTATTCTAAATTCAGACTAAATGAGTCTAAAACAAATGTTATCAAAATCTTGGTCGTAATATTTTTTTTCTATCTGAATAAGACCTTAGTTACTTCAAAAGCCGTTCCTGGTGAATGTAAAATTTAAGTAACTTCTCTAGTTACTTTAAAGTTACTTGATTTTTCAGCTGGAACACCCTCTAAAAAAAGAACCTATCAGGTATATCTTCTACTGCTGGACCTCTAAAATGAAGTCAAGATTTCGAATTTTAGCAGAAATATGTAAGCTCCGTTTTACGGTACCGCATTTGAAGCATGTTTTAAGTCGGTCGTAAAAATCAGTTTAGGTATCACTGTTCTGTTGAGTAGTTGAGAAGGAAACACTATAAAATTCTGGAAATAACCTAAAAAAAAATCCTAGAACATTTAATTATACCTTTTTAAAACATTTACTTTTCCAAGCCCTTATAATCTGCAAATATATAGCCCAAATTATAAATTTTCATGCATTTTCCGTTTCTTCATTTCGTAGCATTGATTTAATTCGAGGTACTAAAATAAACTAAAAGTAACGTATTGTAGAATAGAGGAGATATATATTTCGGGCTATGTGTTTGTGCATTAGAGGGGTTCGAAGTAAAATGAAGAGCTTTAAGAATGGTTCAAGTAAATGTTTTAGGATTTTTAAAAGTTATTTTCAGACTCTTATAGCATAGCATCTCCGTTTAACAGCTACAGCAGCGCACGGATACAAAGCATTTTCATCTTTTATCAAACTAACTTTACAAAAATCAGTTTGCTTCAAAGAAAATTAAAGGACCATATTAAACTTAAGACCAGCAAATGTAAAGTCTTACAATCGCTCAAACTCGAAACGACCGAAAATTACTTTTGAAAAATAAAGTAAATTCAATAGAAACAGAAATTAATATCTATGATCATAGCATGCTTAAAGACAACATGCTGAAACAAATGAATTAATAAATCCTAAGACGAATAAAACTTAAAGTAAACAATCAAGTGAAACTTAAAGCGAACAAAAATAACTATAGGAGTTTGGCTACTACCTTTTTTCAAGCCCCTACCCGTAAAAGTTCTTCATTTACTTTTTATTGAAAACTTTACGTATCATGAAAATCATGGACGACGGATAAAAAATTGATCGCGATAATAATAAAAATAATTGGAAAGAAATAATAGAAATAAACTGAACGTTTAATATATAATAATATTAATTCCTGAGAATCTCATCGATTCAAGATTTTATTTCACTTTAATTTATTTATGATCTTTCAATGTTGTAAATACAAATAAAAATGGTTGTAATACATTTTGTTATAAGTGTCGCGCCAATGACGCAAAAAGTTTTAGAACTTTTGTGATTAGGGGATGCGAAAGGGAGCAGTTGCCAAACTTTTGTTGTGTAGTATATTTTGTTTATATTTTTGTTTGACCTGACTATCCAATTTGATTTTACTTGTTTTAGGATTTATTTATTTATTTATATCAGTGTCTATAACATTTATGCTTGAAATTATTGATTATTTTAATTTGTATTTGTTTCAGGTTTATTTATTCTTTAATAGTAATCTCTGGTCGTTTTGAGCTGGAATTATAGCCAAACTTTATTTTTGATGGTCTTAACTTCATTATAGCTCTTTGTTATTTTTTTTTCAAAATTTGTTTTTTTTTAACCATCAAGTTCTGTTTGTTTTTAAATGCCAATTGTTTTTCATTGGTTATAGCAATGAATAAGTCTCCAGTTTTAAACGTCTTCGTCTTAAGAATTAAAACATCTGATTCTAATTTATTGGCTCTAGTATCTTTTGATTTATTTCAACATTCCCTGAAAGTTTAAACTTAACACCATTTGCTATTTCTAAGATATTACAGGTACAAACATCTGGCAACTGGGATGCACATAGTGTCTTTTGATTGAGTCTGACGTTGTCTTCGACACTCTCTGAAAGTTTTAAATTAATACCCTTAGCTGCTCTTAATATATTACAAACCCATTTTAACAAGCTGGGTCTGTACAATATTTTTTGACTTAGTTCAACGTATACTGAAAGTCTCAACTAAATACCATTAGCCAGTCAAATCTCACATATTGCACATGCTCACTTTTGACAACTAGGATGGAAATAGTAATATTTTGATCAGGCTCAGCATCCCTCTCAACATTTTCTGAAATTTTGGCAAGTAACTGGGGTTTTATCTTTACCGGAATTTAAGAAATTAATGAATTTAAAATTATTGGTAAAACCCACATGCAAATTATTTTTTGTGCAAATATTTTTTAATTTTTGTTGTGATTTTTGGGATATACGGAAGATAGATAATATTTGATGGCTTATCAGTTGCCTCACATTGTGAAATATCTTCTTCGATTTTACGGGAATGTCGTTTTAGTCTACGACTAATTATCTTATTGACAAAAGGAATGGGGTATCCATTACCAAAAAGAATATCTCTGATAAAAATTTTTTCTGCATTTATATACGAATCGGAGCAAATATTCAGGTTACGATCAATGAGAGAAGCTATAACTGCTCTTATAACTTGTGGGGTTGATTTGAATTACAATGAAGGTATTTATTGTTTTGCGTTGGCTTTCGATAGATAGTAAAATCCAGTTTATCGGTATTGTGAATAGTTAACACATCTAAATAGAGCCAAGAGCTCATATGGCACCTTTGACGAGGTCGGAAGAGCCAAGAGCTCATATGGCATGAGCTCTAGCAAAATTCCAAGAATCAATAGTTTGATTTAAAAGGAAAATCAGAGGCATAATGCCGGTTGGGATTTAAAATAAGAGCTCTGAGACACGAGGTCCTTCTAAATATCAAAATTCATTAAGATCCGATCACCCACTCGTAAGTTAAAAGTACCTCGTTTTTTCTAATTTTTCCTCTCCCTTCAGCCCCCACAGATGGTAAAATCGGGGGAAACGACTTTATCAAGTCAATTTGTGCAGTCCCTGACACGCCTACCAATTTTCATCGTCCTAGCACTCCAGAAGCATCGAACTCGACAAAGCACTGGACCCCCAAACTCCCCCAAAGAAAGCGGATCCAGTCCGGTTAGGTCAATCACGTATCTACGACATTTACTTATTCTACCCATCAACTTTTATCCTGATATCTCCACTCTAAGCGTTTTCCAAGATTTCCGGTTTCCTCCTCCAACTCCCCCCAATGTCACCGGATCTGGTCGGGATTTAAAATAAGAGCTTTGAGATATGAGTTTCTTCTAAATATCAAAGTTCATTAAGATCTGGTCACCTCTTCTTAAGTAAAAAATACCTCAATTTTTCCGAATTAACACCCTCCCAAACCCCCCAAAGTAAGGGGATTCACACTTGCTATGTCAATCACGTATCTAGGACTTGTGATTATTCTTCCCACCAAGTTTCATCCCGATATATCAACTTTTAGCGTTTTTCAAGATTTCCTGTTTCCCCCACCAACTCCCCCAATATCACCAGATACGGTTGGGATTTAAATTTTTAGACACGTGAGTTTTGAGACACGAAGTCCTTCTAAATATTAAATTTCATTAAGATCTGATCACCCATTCGTAAGTTAAAAATACCTCTTTTTTCAATTGTTCCTCTCCCTCTAGCCCCCCAGATGGTGGAATCGGGCAAACGACTATAATCAAGTCAATTTGTGGATGTGCCTGACACGCCTACCAATTTTCGTCGTCCTTGCACGTCCAGAAGCACCGAACAGGCCAAAGCACTGGAAATACCCCCCCCCCCCCAAAGAGAGTGGATCCGTTCCAATTATATCAATCACGTATCTAGAGCCTGTGATTATTCTTCTCATCAAGTTTCATCCCGATCTCTCCACTCTAAGCGTTTTCCAATATTACCGGTTTCCAAGGTTTCTGTTTCCCCCCTCGAACCCCCTATTCCCTGGATCTGATTAGAATCGAAAATGCAGCATCTGAGACATAAGATCTTTCTATGTATCAGGTTTTCATTAAGATCCGATCACCCTTTCGTAAGATAACGATACGTCAATTTTCACGTTTTCCAAGATTTTAGGTTCCCCCTCCAAATCCCCCCAATGTCACCGGATCTGGTCGGAATTTAAAATAAGAGCTCTGAGACACGATATCCTTCTAAATATCAAATTTAATTAAGATCCGATTACCCGTTCGTAAGTTAAAAATACCTCATTTTTAAATTTTTCCGAATTAGCCGTCCCCCCCACGGTCGAATCGGAGAAACAACTATTTCTATATTAATCTGGTCCTGTACCTGATACAGCTGCCAAATTTCATCGTTCTAGCTTATCTGCAATTGCCTAAACTAGCAAAACTGGGACAGACAGACCGACAGAATTTGCGATCATTATATATGTCACTTGGCAAATACCAAGTGCTATAAAAACGGTAGTTTATTTCAATTTCAACTTCTAGAGTGAACTGCGAATTTTGGTCATAAGTATTAAGATGATCTAAGAAGCCCCGAAGTTCAGCTTCCCCATAATTCCAAAGTGAAATTACGTCACCCATTTTTGTGCTGATGAAAAAAATCATGAAACTGAGAATAAATAGAAAACTTATTACAAATTTTAACTAGTCATTAAAACTTCATAATCAATTCCTGTCGCTGAAACCTCGATTAAGTGGTAATTTTTTTGTATTTTGTTTTTTAATAATTGCTCAGAAATACTGTTCTGAAAAACTGTGTACATGGTTCTAGGTAATTAGCCCTCCTCTCTCCCACCCTATAAGATACTCCTCCAGAAAAAAAACCTGCAGTAAATCCTCCCCCTTCGAATTCTCGAATCAACTTCAAATGACGATTCTTCATCACACGAAACCTTTTTTAAAAAGCACATTTTTAAATTTTCAGTTACTCTTGGCTAAAGTGTGCCTTCGTCAAGTTGCTCCTAAGGGGGAAACCAGAATTTGAAAAACAAACACAAAATAAATAAAATAACAATCCTTTTCAAGCGAAAGTAAAGAGTAACATTACAATTTCAAATAAACAGAAATTATTCGATATACAAGGGAGGCTACCCCACTTCAATTTCCTGCTATTTAGGCTAAAATTCTATAGTACTCTCAATATGATTCTTATCCCATTCCAAACAACCTAACGTTTGGCAAAATTCATGTGTTTAAAAGTGTTAATGTGGTTCTTTACTGTCATTTGAAAAACTTGTTTTTTATTGTTGGAATGGCATCGCAAGAAACGATTCTAATCATTTATATTGGTTTTGAAACTTAGCAACGGCAAATCACGCACCATTCATTCAATACTTTTTTATTGTTTTGGATTAAATCTGTCTACGAACAATGACAGACAAAAATTTATTCAAACGCAGAAAAAAAAATACAAAACGATCTAATTATCTAAGAACATACTTATAAGTCCTTTTAAACTTATTTCTACTTAACTCTACCTGTTATCGTATCACAAATATTTTTAACCTCAGTAACTAAAAACCCAGATTTCTTCTTTTTTTTTCTTCTTCAGCAGTTTCAGGCACTTGAAGGCAGTCCCATAGAGAAAAGGACCGGTCTGTCACATTCAATTGATACCTCTTTTTGATCACCAATCTCATTTGAGGTACTTATGACTCCTCCAAACTCTAATCGCTGCATAACTAGAAAAAACATCATTATTACCCATAAGGATCAAAATTTAGCTTCAAAATATAGGCTTGAGTATTGTAATCTCTACCAAAAAAATAATAGAGTGGTGGCAACAAAATATTTTGTGATCTGACGAGAAGTGGGTTTTCAGGACATTATTCGAAATTTCTGTGGCACAGTCTCTATTTTTTCTAGGTTTGTTCTCAGTATTGTTCATGACCCTAGTTAGTGGTGGTACTGGTGGCGCTCTGCCACGTACGCTGGTAGCGTTAGTATACTAATAATGCTTTATAAAGTATATAAAGTAAATAATTTAATTTTTAAGCTTTATGAGTTTTTCTTGATAAATTTGTCTTAATTTGATGCCATATAGCCCCAAAAATAGCACTTATTGGGGCCATATCTGTAGCGGAAATGAGGTGAAGCATAAACCCTTAACCTGCGATTTTCAGTCTTCCCCTCTTAAATCCTTACCTCTAAATCCCCCTAGTTTAGTCTAAACTAAAACACATATGAAAACAAATTTCAAAGTAAAAAAATACATTTATGTATTTTCGTTTCCATGAAAACAGTTGCCATCTCATTTTAAATGTTTTATCCTATTTAGCCTTACAATATCCTATATTTTACTTAACCCATATATTTGATTCCTTATTTTAGCAATAACTAATGTAGGCTTTTACATATTCACCACCAAAGTTAGACGAAGATCATTAAAAACACTAAAAACAAAAACAAAAGTATTTAAAAAAAAAGTTCCTTGCAGAAGTAAAAACCAAAGTTGGAACTAAAAACAAAACAAAAAATACATCTCTTCGGAGATTATGCTTGAAATATCTACAAAAATAGCTCAAATAAACTGACTCGTAACGTTTATCTATATTCTTAGAGTTCTAAATACTAATTGCTTTGCAAGAAACCGAAATCGCCTCAAGTGTCAAGTACGGAATTGCATTTGTATACGAAAACCCTATTGACATCCTAATACATTAGTGCTATTTTTATAGACTACTCCTGGATTTCTACTCCAAAACATCCTGTTGTTATTTTGTTTCGATCTTGTATTTTCAGTAAAGTGTTAGTTTTGAACATTCTACAAATAGAGGGAAATATCTCATGTCAGTTTATTTCAGTTATTTTTGTAGATGCGTCTTGCAAAATCTGCGAAGCAATAATTTGTATTTGTACTTAATTTCAACTTCACTCTTTACTTCCGTACAGTGTTGCCACATTGTCAGCGTAAAAAAACGCCCTGGGATTTTCAAAATAAGCCCGAACAAGCCCCAAAAAATTTTATCGAAACAATCCACTTTTGAGACTTCACTTTATAATGAGCGTGTCCGAAAGCTTGTTCCACGGAGAATGCTACATCTGGATGCAACATTAATGCTGAATTTTCAGTCCGAAAGCTATTCTCATCGTTTTTTCTTTAAACTTCAGGAAGAGTCGTAATTTTGTTTATCTCCCCTCAACATTTGCAGGGAAGAAGGATAAACCTACCCAGCAGACGGGAATACTTGACTTTTTTTATGCCGCTTTTAAGTTTGAAATATAAAAGAATTACCTTAAGCTGTATGGCAGCTTAATATTTTGAACTCAGGTTTTTGATCTGTCTTCTGGCAAAAAATACGAAATTCCATATTTTTGTAGATAGGAGCTTGAAATTTTTGCTATAGGGTTCCCTGATACGCTGAATGCGATGGTGTGATTTTCGTTAAGATTCTTTGACTTTCAGGGGGTGTTTCCCCCTATTTTCCAAAATAAGACAAATTTTCTCAGGCTCGTAACTTTTGATGACAAACATTAAATTTGATGAAACTTATATATTTAAAATTAGCACAAAAATTCGACTCTTATGTTGTATCTTTTAGCATCAAAATTCCGTTTTTTAGAGTTTCAATTCGTTACCACGAACTGTTTGAAATGTCTCTATTCAATAGTTGTAACTAGTAATCTGCCGTAATAAATAGTTCTTTTTG
This sequence comes from Artemia franciscana, assembly GCF_032884065.1. Taxonomy (NCBI): domain Eukaryota; kingdom Metazoa; phylum Arthropoda; class Branchiopoda; order Anostraca; family Artemiidae; genus Artemia; species Artemia franciscana. The sequence goes on from NC_088877.1 coordinate 19,483,679, forward strand.
ACTCACTTTACTTAGCTTCTTCTTGTTTTTTAGTGAATCGTAGGGTATAGTTAAACTTTTCCTTAAATCCATTCGCTTTCTTTCATCGAAAGTTTTGTAAAAGAATGAACTTGAAAAAAAAATTCTAAAAAAAAAATATTATACTTTTGAGTAGAAAAAGACCAAAACAAGCCGAATTAAAAAACAATAAGCCCAGTTTCCCGCCCCAAGCCCGCGAAAAAAAAAGCCCGCCCCAGCCCAGAGAAATAAGCCACCGGGCTTGAAACAAGTCAATCTGGCAACACTGCTTCCGTATAGAAAACTGTTTCATTTTTAAATTAACAGATTCAAAGCTGATGTTACATGGTTGAAAGTTAGCTTTGAAAAAAGTTGGCTATAGCTTTTTTTAAAAATCTGTAATGATCCTAGACTATACACTTTTGTTTTGATTGTATAACACTGGTAAAGTAATTTTACACAACGTTTTTGCATTTTTACAATTCCCTTGCTCAATAAAACTGGGAATTATATTACTTGGGGTTCATATTACTTTTGTGGTATTTTATAACAAAACTACCTTAACAAAACTGACTCGTGATCTTTCTCTAAGTTCCTAGAATTCTAAGTGCTAGTGTTTTACTGAAAACTGAGCTTTTTTTTGTACCTTAGAGAACTACAACTGTATGCTAAAAAGCTGTTGAGAGCCTAATATTTTTTAGGCTTATTTTCTTTAGCTTATTTCTTGATTTATCTGCTTCAAAACATCCCATTTTGTTCTTTTTTGTGTCAATTCTGTGGTTTCAGTAAAGTATTAGTTTCTACCATTCTACAAGTGTAGGGAAATATCGCATGTTAGTTTATTTAAGCTTTTTTATAGATATATCTGGCAAACCAGTGAAGCAACAATTTGTGCTCTTTAGTTTTAACTTAAATCTTTACTTTTGCATCGAAAACTTTGTTTAATTTTTTTTAATTAATAGTTTCAAAGTACACGTTATATGGTAGAAAGAATCTTAAAAAAGCTAGCTATAACCATTTTCAGTATTATATTTGTATTGATCCTAGATGACACAGGTTTTACTAACTTTATATCAGTGGTAAAGTAGTTTTACACCGTGTTTCCTGCGTTAGTATTAAAGTCTAGTTCTCCGGTTATATTTTTTTATAGTATTCGTTAATTTTTTTTTATCCCAATCTGACCACTATGGTAAAGAATAAGAGAGATCCCGAAGCTCTTGTCACCAGGGCACCCACCAGATGGAGGTTATAGATCTTAACTAAATGTCACAAAATTTGATATTCTTACCTACGAAATGCTTTTGAGGGGTCCCTATAGTACTTTACCAACATAGAGGGAAGATAAATGCCTAATTTTTTCATTACATCTAGTAGAACGATTTATTGGGTCTCAATTAAAGTTAATCGAGTCTCAATCAGCCAAAATCTCAATAAAACCTAGTGGGAGAGGGAGATGTGTTACCTCAGCTAAACTTAATTAAAAGATAAACTAAATTTCTTAGCTGTGTCTATTGGGGTTCAGAAAAGAACATGAATCAGAATGAGAGGGTAATAGATCGCCTCTACATTCTAATTAGCAATATATCTTCCTCAAGAGGTTTTTGTATCTCAACAAAACTTAGTCAGAAGTAACAGTTAACGTTTTAACTGTAGCTTTTCAGAATCCGGAGCCGATTAGAAATTTGCGAGGGAGGAGGGCCGCCTGCGATTTTGGTCAGAAAATTTATACCAAAATGGAAAATTGAGCCCAAGCCTAACATGATGGGAAGTACCACATGGGCTCATGTGTTACTGCTGTTCGTTCCTGGGTCTCCATTTAACTTCTATGGAGGGGGATGTAAAAATTTCTCGTCACCTGACTAATTATAATTAATTTAATTACTAATCAATTAATTTAATTACGGTGTTGATATTTAGCCAACTTCGTCAAAGTCAAATGTCAAAAATTCAAGGAAAGCCGAATGCAGTTTGAAGGCTCTTAGAACATTTACTCCGTGAAAAAAAGTGCAATATTCGCATTTAGGTCTTGTTTCGTTTCCTTTTTACGTTCAAGTTGAGTCTTTTCAGTTTCAAACTACCAATTTTTGGTGCTTCCACACACAGCTGCATGTGTCGCTACAAAACTTTGATTCACGGGTCGTAGTTGGTATAATATCTAATGTGGTCATGGCATTGAAGGTCTATTTGTCAAGAATTTCCTGCTCGCCGTATAAAATAAATGCAAACTCAATCAGAAGTTCTTAAGTAACATGTATTACTTACTCATGTTCCATCTCAATCCTGTTGTTGTAACGTAAGCTGGCTGACCAACAGGAATAATGCTGCTCCACTTCTTATGCACTGACTGATTAAGGAAAATGCGGTGCCGTCCAGTAGGCAGTCTCCATGTCAAAGATTTGTTGCTAAGTAAGTAAAGGGGAACTTCCAACGTGTCTGAACCCTGGAACAATTCATTGACGAATGCCATGGTGTGATCGAAGCGATCGTTAGCGTTCACAACTGCAACACCACAATTAATCTATAAGAATGGAGAGAAAAATCAGAAAGTTTCTGATAATGAACAGTAAGTCATAATTCTTATTAATATTAGACAAAAGTAAAATAAATTAGTTTGAAAACAAGTTGAAATCAAAAGCCTTAAAAAGTGTACTGAAAACCGAAAACATCGAACTTATGGAGGCAACACTAGCGTCACCTGGAGTAAGTCATATGTCTGCAGTACATTAGTATCATTTTTTTTATTTCACCAGACCATTTCGCATCGAAGGGATGGGATGAAATCGTAAGACGGGGGCTAGTTAAATTTAAAACTCAAAATTCTATTGTCCTTCTTAAGAGTCAGAAGAGATTCGAGGGGAAACCAGCTGCCTCTCGTCACTTGTTTTATACCCGCCTCCACTGTAACCTCCAAAGACATGCAGTCAAAATTTTAAGTCATACGGGTTTAAATTAGTCAAAAGGTCCAAAAATATGCCTCAGGGATGATGTGATACCCTGGGGCAAGGACTGCTAGTGACACGAGCTACCATTTGTTTAAACATAGTTTTACAACGGAAAAAGGGTGACTGTTTCATACAGAGTTGCGGTTAGCTTGTATATTTCTTGGGTCATCGTCTGGGTCAAAGGATTGAATTCATTTTTGGAGGGGCAGGAAATGGGCCAATAAGCTTTTGTTTCTAACTGCTTTGAAACTTAAAGCCATAGGTCCTTAGATCACGAGGAATCTAACGTAAAGAAATATTGTGGGCCACAACCCCTCCCCCTCCCCTCTTCTCGCGAGAGAAAAGGATTAGAAAAAGGGCTAAAAAACTTTTTTTCTGGATAGGAGCAAAATTTATATCCTTATGTCATTGGGCTAAGGAGACCCCAACGCAGAAGCACAAATAATAGTAAGATATTTGTCACTCCCCTCTCGATGAACCCGACGAAGGGTCAGATAAGAACAAATGGTTTAACTTATCAACTTTAAACTTACATCCTTAAGTTCTTGAAAAATACAAAAATATTGGCTCCCCCATAAACGGCTCTTACAAAAGGCCCAAAAAGGGAAAACAAATTACCTGATCACTTCTAATGAATAGCAACCATCCTCTCTCTTGTTCCTTTTTATGCTACCAAGCTCCCCCTTACAAACAATGTCATTGGATTCAAATTTTGAGATAAGCCATTTTATTCAGAGAGGTTAAAAGATCTAATAAGTACGGCTTCCAGATCAACATAACCCCCAAAGCTCCAAAATATTTTTGACATCAACTTTCGAAAAATCAAAAGTTGGTGAGATTTGTAGGAACAAACACAATCGCATATTAAACAGCCAGTTTACTTTCATAACTTCTTTTCAGTTATCTTAATCATTATAGAATGTTTTTTTCTATGTTTTCATGAACAAAAACCCCAAAGGGGAAATAAAAATCATTTTCAGTAAGGCGTCATGGACGCTACAGCTCTTAGAAGATTAAGGGGGCAGTAGTCCTACTACTGTATCTGGTAATTTCTGATTCGTTTTAGGACTTGATTAGTCATTTTAATTTCTGCTCGAGCAGGCAGTTGTTTTTAAATGAGCAATTAAATATATATTCGTGAATTTATAGTAACCTGCTATCCCTGATAGAAAAAAAGAATTAGAAATAAAGTGAGTTGCATCCTAAACATATAAAAAAGGTATTTTCCACCTTTTTCAAGATGGGGCACTCAAAACCTCCCGTTGAGGGATTTATATCGGATAAAAACTATTGAGCCTATCAGAACTCTGGCGTTTTGACCTTTCAAACAGTTCGTGGTAACGAACTGTAGTAAGGAGCGACCCGGCTCAATAGAAAACAAAACTCTAAAAGACGGAATTTTGATACTAAAAGATACATCAAAAGAATCGGATTTTCATGCTAATTGTAAATATGCAAGTTTCATCAAATTTAGTCTTTGTCATCAAAAGTTACGAGCCTGAGAAAATTTGCATTATTTTGGAAAATAGGGGGAAATACCCCCTAAAAGTCATAGAATCTTAACAAAATCACACCATCGCATTCACCGTATCAGAGAACCCCATTGCAAAAGTTTCAAGCAACCTATCTAAAAAAATGTGGAACTTCGTATTTTTGGCCAGAAGACCGATCACGGGTGCGTGTTTATTTGTTTGTTTTTTTGTTGTTTTTTTTCCCCAGGGGTCGTCGCATCGACCAAGTGGTCCTAGAATGTCGCAAGAGGGCTCCTTCTAGCGGAAATGAAAACTTCTAGTGCCCTTTTTGAGAGACCAAAAATATTGGTGGGCACCTAGGCCCCCTCCCACGCTCATTTTTCCCAAAGTCAATGGATAAAAATTTTAGATAGCCATTTTGTTCAGCATAGTCGAAAACCATAATAACTATGTCTTTGGGGATGACTCACTCCCCCACAGTCTCCAGGGGAGGGGCAGCAAGTTACAAACTTTGACAAGTGTTTACATACAGTAATGGTTATTGGGAAGTGTACAGACGTTTTCAGGGGGATTTTGTTTTTGTTGGGGGGGTTGAGGGGAGGGGCCTATGTGGGAGGGTCTTTCCTTGGAGGAATATGTCATGGGGGAAGAGAAACTCAATGAAGGGAGTGCAGGATTTTCTAGCATTACTATAAAAAACAATGCAAAAATAAACATGAAAAAGTTTTTTCAATTGAAAGTAAGGAGTAGCATTAAAATTTTAAACGAACAGAGATTATTACGCATATGAGGGGTTCTTCTCCTCCTAAATGCCTCGCTCTTTATGCTAAAATATTTTTAGTAATTTCAACTATTTATTCTACGGCCTTTCTGATTCAGGGGTCATTCTTAAAGAACTGGGACAAAACTTAAGCTTTAGTGTAAAGAGCGAGGTATTAACGAGGGGACAAACCCCCTCATATACAAAATAAAAATATAAGAATATAAAAGTTTGTTACGTAAGTTAAAGCTTAAGTTACATATATTTTTACTAATAAAAATGTTGGTAAAAAATTAAAAGTTCTAGTTGCCTTTTTAAGTAACCGAAAAATTGGAGGGGCAACTAGGCCTCCTTCCCCACCCCTTATTTCTCAAAATCGTCTGATCAAAACTAAGAGAAAGCCATTTAGCCAAAAAAAAAAAAAAAAAAAATGATATTCAAATTTCTTTTAATGATTTGTGCGGAGAACCAAAATCAAACATGCATTAATTCAAAAACGAACAGAAATTACTCCGTGTATGAAAGGGGCTGTTCCCTTCTCAACGCCCCGCTCTTTACGCTAAAATTTTTTACTGTTTAATAAAGTAGGACTGAGAGAAATAGTCAAACCTTAGCGTAAAGAGAGGTGCGTTGAGAAGGGAACAGCCCCTTTCATACACGGAGTAATTTCTGTTCGTTTTAAGTTTTAATGTCGCTCCTTACTTTCAGTTGAAAAACTAGTTTTTTTTATTTAATTTTGACAAAAATCGAAGTTTTGTGACACAAAAAGGTAGAAAACTCCAATTCGCTGTGTTTTGTCATGATAGGGGATTCAAACCTCCTTTTAAGGGCTTTAGATGAAAAATGAATTGGCAATCTTAGAATTTTCATTCTCTGGGTTTTTGACCCTCGTCTGGCAAAGCGTAAAATGGCAGAAAACGTCAATTTTTTTTTGGCGTATTTGCTGTTTACTTGGTTACAACTATAACTACAACCACTGTTAAACTCCTTTTTTATTTTTATTCAAAATAAATTTGTATATTACCTAGATCTTTCTAAAGAAAAACTAAATCTGTAATCAAACAGTTCGTGGTAACGAACTGTAGTAAGGAGCGACCCGGCTCAATAGTAACCGAAACTCTAAAAAACGGAATTTTGATATCAATAGTTATATCAAAAGGACCGCATTTCAATGTTGATTTTAAATATATAAGTTTCATCAAGTTTAGTCTTACCCATCAAAAGTTACTGTTCCCTCCTCAACGCCCTGCTATTTACGCTAAAGTTTTTTACTGTTTTAACAAGTAGAGTTGAGAGAAAGAGTCAAACTTTAGCGTAAAGAGCGGGGCGTTAAGGAGGGAACAGCCCTTTTCATATACGGAGTAATTTCTGTGCGTTTTAAGTTTTAATGTCGCTCCTTACTTTCAGTTAAAAAAAACGCTGTTTTTTTTATTATTTTATCTAAATTACAAATAGGAACTTTGCCGAAAGTCTGCCTACTAGATTGTAAGAATATTTTTGGTCGATAGAGTTGATAGAGTAACGTCATTCAGCAAACCCTGTCATTAAATCACCGTAAATGAGAAGATAGCTTTAGCCTGGTTTTCAGTTGGTATTTTATGGCCAAAACGCACAAATAAGCTATCATACTGGGGCAAGGGCGTATCCAAGATTTTTTTTTTTTTTACAGAGGAAGGGGGCTTTAGTTTTTTTTTGTTTTGGCTACATATTTAACTAGTCGTACAAAAATACTGGGGGTAAGTGGGTTATTCCGTAATTTATTGAAAACTTTTTTTTCGTTTGTGAATCTGTGCTTTGTTCCTAAAATGTTAAATAAAAACAAAATTTTCGGTTAGAAATTCCTCACCTTTTGATTTCTTGCAGTGAGCTCGTTTTTGATAATTTTGACAGCATGATGTAAATCTGTTTCGTGTCGATCCTCTCTCTTTTCCGCTTTGGCCCCCCTTGACTGATATTGGCTGATTATATCTGGGTCAACACTCTTGAAATCCCCTGAGATTATATCAGGCATTAAAATATCCGATCTGTCCGCTTCCTCCAAGGATTTGATGAAATGATCCCATTCTATCAGCCCTTGGTCAACACAGGCCCGTAGTTTTGCTGAAATTGAAACTCGTATGAAAGTGAAACTAAATGTTTAAAAGTAAAACCATTTGAGTTTCGGAAAAGCTCCTGAAGAAAGTAACGAAACCACGGATCACAAAAATATTCAGAAACAGAAAAGGAAAGACATTTCCGCGTCATGAAATACAGGAACCATAAAGAGGAAAATGGAAACTTGTATGATTTTCTTCTAAGTTACACCTATCTTAATTTGTCTTTGAAGAACGGGAGATGAAGCATTTTCAGCGCTTGTGGCGGGAATCCTGACTTCACTCCTACGTTATATTTTTTTTTTCACCGCCAAATTTAATTGAACGTTATCGTTGTGGATGGTTTCCGTCAACCATTTTAGTGTGGAAGAAATACATAGCACGTTCTAAAATGCAAGTTTTTTTTTTACCAATTCTATTATTTGAAGCAAATTCAAAGGACCTCTCAGAAGTTTTAACATTGAGGACTGAAAAAGAACCTTCTGAGGCTTTATTCCCCCTTTCTCACACACACACATAAAACGATTCAGTGAATCGTCTCTGAATATGTTTTGGAGCTATGTTACACTATAAATTCAATCATTCTGCTACTATAGAAGTGTTCTATAATAGCCATTTATTTGGTATGAAATGCACAATTTTTTTTTGAAGCAAATGTACCATTGCAGGATAGTGCGGCCTACAGAAATAATAAGTGATTTAAATAGCTTCTAGGTTTTAAGTCGACTGGTAGTTTTTGAACGTCCCTCAGGTTTTATGTTTCTGTGGCAAGATCTATTTTGTTCCTTAAAAAGGATACAAGAATTTCTAATTTCCATTGGAATGAGCCCCACTCGGCATTTTTCATTTACTGGTATGATATAGTCATGCCATATAAATGCTATATAATATAGTCATGCCATATAAACACGCATTCATGACAATCCTCTCCAGAAAAATAAAAAATCGTTTTGTAGACAAAGATTTGAAAACCTCTTACTTGCTAAAATAGAAGGTTCAATTGTAGTTAACACGGCATCCTTTTTTGAGTTTTTTTTTTGCCTTTTCTAACACTGTTCAAATTTTGTACGCTAATAAAAGCTTATTCATAAACCAAAAATCGAGATATCGTATATTTGGAACCAGTATAAAAAGCTTTTTTTATTATCATCAAAATTCAGTTTTTGTAGTATCTTTTTCTGTTGAAAACTGGTCTGTTTTTTACTATTCATCATCTAGAACAGTTTGATCTGAATTTCCGCTTAATAGGATAGCTGCCTGATTCCAGCCTTACCTCTTTTCCATAGATCAAGGATTATATTTCGATTTTCTTCATGGAAGGGCTGGGATTCAAGAAATAGTGCCATCTTAAAATCCGGATCTTCTTCACCTAGTACGCTCATTGGGTGCCATTCCTTAACACCGTATCTGAACTTCATTGAGCCCCAATGAAGCATCGATAATGGGTAGGACACAACTCCTCGTGCAACTCGCCAAGTATCTGATATTGTGTTTACTGCCATGACTGATTTGCCAGCCTTAAATAAGCAAGAAGTAGCGAAAAGCAAAAACAATATTTCACTATTCATAGGATAAAATATGCCACTTAAGAAGTTAATTTGACCGATCACAATTTTTTCATCTTAGCTTTAGGCTTACCGTAAGGCTCTATGACCAGAATCATGATTGTAGTGATAGCTTCTACTTACCAACAGCGATCCAAGCCCCATAGTGGTTTTTGTAAAATATATTTTTAAAGAAACTATCTGACGAGAAAAATTGCCACTTGTAGCTGATTAAGGAATGGTAACTTATTTTGAAAATAAATTTACCGGAATTCTGAAAGAGCCGGAAATTTATTGAAAATAGCATCGGATCGAAATGAAAACACCAATACCATACACCAATGTAATCGGCGCCGTAAAAAACCCTACACTGAAAACATAAAACCTAGAACAACAAAGGGAATTACTTTTAGTAAGTAGCTCTGATTTGTCCTTTTTTCTTCTTTTCTTTTATAATCACTTTTAATAAATTTTATTAGAATACGCTATGAAGTGCCATACAGAGCCCAGAAAGTTCAATTTGGGTGTTATTTCTAGAATGGCATTGCAACTCCATAAAGATTTTTTAAGCACTCGTTTAAAAGCTAATTTTTATATCTAATCACATTTTATAAGGACGTCTGATAACGGTATCATTGAGAGCCATCTGGCGTCAAAAAACTTTGCTTTAGGTTTTTTCCATCTTTTTAGTGGAAATGCCAAAAAAGTCCAAGAAAAGCTTTTTCTAAATCTAGGCAGGGTCGAGGGACTAGGCGAGTTGAGGCAAAATCCCATTAATACCAGCAATAGAGCTACCAAAGGCAACATTGTAGAGTTTTAAAGGCTAAATTCAAAGCTATTGATCATTTCACCGTGTTTTTACTTCCTTTTTATACATTTTTAGTTGAAAAGAGCGTTAAAAAGCATTTCAAGCGCTCACAAGACTTTGAAGTCTAGGTAACATTACTGCCTTAAATTTCTAGCGCGTAATAAAGGCATGACTTGAAACAGCAAATACTATACAACAGACTATTGATGAGAAGTTACGATAACAGATAACAGTTACGCCTTGTGATCGTATTAATACAGATTCAAATCTTGACCAGAAACGTTTTTTGAAGTATGTATTCTCTTTCAAGTGCCGATTCATTTGTGATGATTATCCTAAAATATTAAATTCAAAGAAACAAAACTAATGAAAACACAGATTTCCGTAGTGTGTTAACTACAAATCTTAAATTATTTTAATAATTTCATAGATAATTGAATTTTTATTTGGAACTCCTCATGGATGTCAAGATACTTAAACCATGGACTCTTTCGGCGACAAATCCCAGATTTGTTACAGGATAAATTAAGAAATATTCTAAGATAACTGTATACTTAATACCCTATTTTAGTAAAAATAATAATAAGTGCAGCATTCATGTCGTTATTCGCTGAGGATTTATGTGCAAACACGGATGAGCACTCACGCTATGCTTTAGAGCCCTTTTCCAGTTGGAGGCGGCTCCAAACCGGTTCTTGTGTATTATTAGATAAAAAAAAAGTTTTTTAACTGAAAGTAAGGAGCGACATTAAAAATTAAAACGAACAGAAATTACTCCGTGTATGAAAGGGACTGTTCCCTCCTCAACGTCCCACTCTTTACGCTAAAGTTTGACTCTTTGTCTCTATTCTACTTTATAAAACAGTAAATAACTTTAGCGTAAAGAACGGGACGTTGAGGAGGGAACAGCCCTTTCATACACGGAGTAATTTCTGTTCGTTTTAATTTTTAATGTCGCTTCTTACTTTCAATTAAGACTTGTTTTTTTTTTTTATTTAATTTCTGAACGTTTTTGAATTAATGCACGTTTGATTTTGGCTCTCCGCAAATGAATCATTAAAACGGAATTTGCATATTATTATTTTTTTTTTTTTGCTAAATGGCTCTCTTAGTTTTGATTAGACGGTTTTGAGCAAAGGGGTGGGGGAGGAGGCCTAGTTGCCCTCCAATGTTTCGTTTACATTAAAAGGAAACTATACTATCTAATTTTTAACGGACGTTTTTATTAGTAAAAATATACGTAACCTACAAATTAACTTACGTAACAAACTTCTAAGCTTTAATTTTGACCCAATTAATTAAGATTGGCCCCTGAATCACTAAGGCTGTAGAATAAATAGTTGAAATTACTAAAAATACTTTAGCGTAAAGAGTGAGGTATTTAGGAAGAGATGAACCCCTCATATGCGTAATAATCTCTGTTCGTTTTAAGTTTTAATGCTGGTCCTTACTTTCAGTGGAAAAAACTTTTTCATATTTATTTTTTCATTGTTTTCTTTTTTACATAGTGCTAGAAAATCCTGCGCCCCCTTCATGGAATTTCTCTTCTCCCATGACAAATTTCTCCAAGGGAAGATCCTCCTACGTAGCCCCCCTCCCCTCAACTCCCCTCCCTAACCAAAAAATCCCCCTGAAAAGGTCTGTACACTTCCGAATAACCATTACTGTATGTAAACGCTGGTCAAAGTTTGTAACTGGCAGCCCCTCCCCCGGGGACTGTGGGGGAGTAAGTCAGCCACAAAGACATAGTTATTATGTTTTTCGACTATGCTGAACAAAATGGGTATCTCAAAATTTTGATCCGTTGACTTTGAGAAAAAATGAGCGTCGGAGGGGGCCTAGGTCCCCTCAAATTTTTTGGTCACTTAAAAAGGGCACTAAAACTTTTCATTTCTGTAAGAATGAGCCCTCCCGCTACATTCTAGGACCACCTGGTCGATACGATCACCCCTGGAAAAAAACAACAAAAACAAACAAACAAATAAACACGCACCCGTGATCAGTCTTTGGCAAAAAATATGAAGTTCCACATTTTGGTAGAAAGGAGCTTGAAACTTCTACAGTAGGGTTCTCTGATACGCTGAATGCGATGGTGTGATTTTCGTTAAGATTCTATAGCTTTTAGGGGGTGTTTCCCCTATTTTCCAAAACAAGGCAAAATTTCTCAGGCTCGTAACTTTTGATGAGTAAGACTAAATTTAATACAACTTATATGAAATACACCAAAATATGATGAAAATATAATACTTAATAACAAAATTATGGAAACTACAACAAATAATTATGGAAAGCGGGCTGCACTATATCAAAAGCCTAACATAACCTAACCCAAACAATATCATCTCAATATATTAAATATTTAATAAAATTAGCCTGCAACGTTTCAATTTAGCCTAAACTAATTTTCTTCGAATGCTGACCGGTTACTGAATGATCTGCAGATCCAAATTCTTGAGTTTGTAATGGATAATGCATAAGTACCTCCAAACCTCTTTTTGAGGCTTTTAGATTAGAGAAAAATTGATTGACTACATTGAAATCAGAATTCCTTGATATTTTGAACCCGTATGGACAAAAATGTGAGTTTGGTAGCACATTAGCGAAAAACACCATTTTGCTGTATTCATCAAGAACGGGGGGAAGGGGGAAACTTCCTAACTATGGTTTTAGACTATGGAATATCGATGAGCCATCGTACAGTTTCTATTAGATGACATTTTAACCCTCTTTGGGCAAAAATGGATGCTTCTCGGCATAAATAGAAGAAAACGTCACTTTACTGTGATATAGTTTCTTTGTTAATCAAAAAGGGCACTAGAAAAAAAGGCATTGGAAAAACGGAGACATCACTAATTCCCAGGAGATTTTCTTGTTGTTCAAGGTGGGGACTTTAATTCTGCTAAATGGGTTTCCGACCCGACCGTAGTGATTCTTACGTTGCATTTTTGATTTCTATTCGACACCATTTTGGAGGTTTTAGCAAGAAGTCACTAAACTAGTATTTTACCAGCTATTGTTTTTGGCTAGTTAATAATATTATATAGGGTTTCAAGTTCTATAGAAAATTTCTTTTTACGAGAAATTCATTTTGATTTTTAACTGCGTCCAATCACAGTGATTACGCTTATTTAATAAAATTTATTGCAATAATAACCTCTGTTCAACGCGGGGTAAATGTACATCCTAATTACTCTATTTTGCTTTGCTACTTATGCGTCATAAACCATCAACGTTGCCAAAATTTATCTTTTTTTGAGTCTACCTTTTAAATTTTCTTTTTTCAATTAAATTTGACACGAAGCAACAAAGAGAAAATAGGATTTTAAAATATCTCAGAACGCAAAAGAATCAAAGACAAAATATACAGCAGGTTCGAAGTTAAGAGCTACGGTACCTAAATGGGGGGAAAACGAGTACAGCAAAGATTTTAACCCTTGACTTACTGAGTTGCATTTGCGATACCCCCAAATCTCGGTTTCCCCTGTTTTTCTTGTATTGTTTTTGGTAAAATTTTAGTTGATTGACTTGGCTATCTCGGAAAGGGGTTAGGTTAGGAAAATGAAACTTTCAGGGAAGTATGTCCCGGGAGTGTATTTTGAAGTGCCCACCTCCACTCTTTCTCCCTCTAGAGGGCACTGACCTTTGATGACCTTTAAAATATGTGTGTTATAAAAGTAAAACCTCGCAAAAATAGATCTCCTGCTTAATAGAAGCACAACAAAATTGTTTTCAGCTTCATAACTTTGCTCAATTCCATTTTATAAGGTTTTAAATATGCAAATACATTTCCTAAATTTTGAAGGAAAAAAACATTGATATGGCTCAAAATTCTACTCAAATAACATGAATTGCATTTTCAGAACTAAAGGCAGAGAAAAAGCAACTAGTAACTGAAAATTAAGGTAAAATGTTGTTTTGTCAAAATTTCAATAGGTATAGACACGTCACGTAGGCTAATTTCAAGGCCCTCTAGAAGGAGAAGGAGTGGAGGTGGGTACTTCAAAATACCTTCCTGGGACATTTTAGCCTTTAGACCCATCCCTGAAAGTTTCATTTTCCTAACGTAACCCCTTTCCATGATAGCCAAAAGTCAATCAACTTGTTTTTTCGTATTCTTCACTTATTCGTGGTTTCCAAGTTCATTTATGTCTCGAAGACAGATAAATCTGGAAAAATAATTTCTTAAGCCGGAAAATCTTTCTAGCCTATTTCCAATTGAAACGAAAATATACGCAATGGTAAAAATTTCTTAATTAGACAGTGTAAAAAAGAAAAACTTTCAAATTAAAAAATAATAGTAACTCCTGATACTTCGGCTCAGCATATGGAATTCTTTATCAACAAAAAAACACAAACTAGTGCAAACAAATCATAAACAACGCTATGAAAAGCAGAAGCAAAAAGGAAAACAAAAGGAAAACTTACCTTTGAACAAACTAACTTTTGAAAAATGCAATTTTGAGGTATTTTAATACAAAATGTCTTTTTGGGTATTTTGATATAAAAAAAACGCATTTTTTAAATATTTTCATTGAAAAAAATTACCCACTAGATTTTAAAAAATACAATTTGCGGTAAAATTCTAGTTAATTGACTTCTTGCTATCTTGGAAAGGAATAGGTTAGGAAGATGAAACTTTCAGAGATGGGACTACAGGTTAAACTATGTCCCGGGAAGGTATTTTAATCTCCCTCTAGAGGGCCCTGAAATTTGCCTACATGACAGGTCTATACCAATTGAAATATTGACAAAACAACATTTTACCTTTTCAGTTACTAGTTGCTTTTTCTCTGCCTTTAGTTCTGAAAATACAATTCGTGTTATTTGAGCAGAATTTTGAGCCATATCGATGTTTTTTTTTCAAAATTTAGGAAATGTATTTGCATATCTTTAAAACCTTATAAAATGGAGTTGAGCAAAGTTATGAAGCCGAAAACAATTTTGTTGTACTTCAATTAAGCAGAAGATCTATTTTGCAAGGTTTTACTTTTATAACACACATATTTTTAAAGGTCATTAAAGGGCCCTCTAGAGGGAGAAGGAGTGGAGGTAGTTGCTTGGAAATACCTTCCCGGGACATACTTTAGTCTGTAGGTTCATCCCTGAAAGTTTCATTTTCCTAACCTAAACCCTTTCTGAGATAGCAAGAAGTCACCGTTTTCTTACCTATGCGAAACTCAACAACTTCCTTACGTTCAGATAACGACTGAGCTTGTTACTTTGTTAAAGACTATAAATAAACTGGCTCTCAACCCTTTTTCAGAGGGTTGAAATAGGGTTCATTACACCAGAGTTTTAAAAATTAGCAGAGGTGTAAATCTCCCTAGAGACGGATTTCCTAGAAAAAAGATGCAATTGTGCCAAAGTCTACAGTGTGTCAATTGAGTTTTATAGAGGAATATCTGAAATTAGTGAAGCTTTGGTTCCATCGAACCGTGTTTTTGTTTTCAACTCAAAAGCTCTGTTCTAGTAGGCAAGAAGGAAGGCACCTGTCTCAAATCGAAATTTGACTAGAATTGAAAACTGCTTAAGATTTTTTGACGGTTTTCTGACCCTGTCACCAAAAAATTGGGGCTTCCCTTTGATCACTTCTAAGTAGTGATGTTAGAAAGTTTGCCTGCCACAGGAAAATGTAACTGCAGCAACTGTTCAACCAGTTTTTTTTTCAATGGTGATCAATAGTCCTTTCTGAGTTGAAGCAGTAAAAAAGTTGTTTTTTTTTTCAACTGAAAGTAAGGATCAACGTTAAAACTTCAAAAGAGCAGAAATGATTTCACATATGAAAGGGGCAACTCCCTCCTTAATAACACCTTCTTCAGGCTGAATTTTTTTTTACTGCTTTAAAAAGATTCTTATTCTAATTAAACAACCCTTGTGTTTCAGGAGCCGTTCTTAAATAATTGGGACAAAATGCCAAAGTTTAGGATAAAGAGTGGGGTATTGGGCAGGGGGCAGCCCCTTTCATATACAAATTAATTTCTGTTAGTTTTATGTTTTAATGTCACTCCTTACTTTCAGTTGGAAAGAAAACTTTTTTATTTTGTTTCTGATTGCTTTTCAAATAATGTCAGGAAATCCCCTTCCCTCCGTGTTTATTTTTTCCTGGAAAATTACCCCGGAAACTTTCCTCCCCACGGAAAACGCTCCCTTAGAAAAATCCCCCCGTGAAAAATTTCCTCCTCTCCCTCCCAAAATTCGTATATTTCCTAACAACGAATACTATATGTAATTGTCCATCTTAGTGCTTATAACCCTTTCTTTAGGGATTATGGGACTCGTGTCATCCTCAAAGACATAATTATCGGACTTTATAACCATGCTGAATCAGATGGCTATCTAAAAACTTTTGTCAGATGACTTTGGGGGAAACAGGGGCGAGGATCTTTTTGGTCACTTAAAAAGAGCATAAGAACTGTTAATTCTTGATCAGGTGAGCCCTCTCTCAGTCTTCTAGGATTACTGGTTCGGTCCGATCGCCCCAGCAGAAAAAGCAAAAACAAATAAAGATGCATCCTAGATATTAATTCTGGCTCAAAATGATAAATTTCACATTTTTGTGTATAGGAGCTAGAAACCTCCACACTTGGGTTCTCTGATATACTGAATCTGATGGTGTGAGTTTTACTGAGATCACTTGACTTTTTGTGGGGTTTTCCCTCTATTTTAAAAAATGGTCTAATTTTCGCACGCCCGTAACTTTTGATGGGCTACATTAAACTTGATGAACTTCATATATTTTGATCAGTATAAAAATTCAATTAATTTTTGGTGTTTTTAGAGTTTCGGTTACTATTGAGCTGTGTCAATCCAAATTTAAAGTTTCCTTCATGAGAGGTGGGTAAACCAGCGCTCCTTAAGTAGCGTCAATTCACCAAAATTAGGGAGGAGGTAAAAAAAATTTAAAATCTAGAGGGGGTAGCCATTTTTTCCAGTTTCCGATTAAAAATACCATTAAAAATGATTTTCAATGGAAACGTCGTGGAAAAAAGGGAAGTGGGCGAAATAATCAGAAAAAAAATATTTAAAAACACAGGGTACCAAAGAGTCTAAAACAAGAGCTATGAGCTCATATGGCAATTGTAACGAGCTTGGAAGAACCAAGAGCCAAGAACTCATATGGCATTAGCTCTAAAAAAATTCTAAGAATCAATAGGTTGACTTAAAAGGAAAATCAGAGGCTTAATGCCGGTCAGGATTTAAAATAGGAGCCCTGAGACACGACGCCCTTCTAAACATCAAAATTCATTAAGGTCCAATCACCCACTCGTAAGTTAAAAATCCCTAATTTCTTCTAATTTTTTCTCTCACTTCAACCCCCCAGATGGTCAAGTCGGAGAAAACAACTTTATCAAGTCAATTTGTGCAAGTTCCTGACACACCTACCAATTGTCATCATCCTAGCACGTCCAGAAGCACCGAACTCGCCAAAGCACTGAACTACCCCAAAAAGAGCGAATCCAGTCTGGTTACGTCAATCACGTATCTACGACATTTTCTTATTCTACCCACCAAGTTTCATCCTGATCTCTCCACTTTAAGCGTTTTCCAAGATTTCCGGTTTCCCCTCCAACACCCCCCAATGTCACCAGAAGTGGTCGGTATATAAAATAAGAGTACTGAGACATGAGTTCCTTCTAAATATCAAATTTCATTAAGATCCAGTCACCCGTTCTTAAGTTAAAAATACTTCATTTTTTAAATTTTTCCGAATTAACACCCCATTCAACTCCCCCAGAGAGAGCGGATTCAATCCGGCTATATTAATCACGTATCTAGGACTTGTACTTATTCTACCCACCAGGTTTCATCCCGATCTCTCTACTCTAAGCGTTTTTCAAGATTTCCCGTTTCCCCCTCCAACTCTCCCAATAACACCAGATACGGTCGGGATTTAAAATAAGAGCTTTGAGACACGAGGTCCTTCTAAATATCAAATTTCATTAAGATCCGATCACCCAGTCGTAAGTTAAAAATACCTCATTTGTTTCAATTTTTCCTCTCCCTCCAGCTCCCCAGATCGCCGAATCGGGAAAACGACTGTTATCAAGTCAGTTTGTGCTGGTCCCTGACATGCCTACCAATTTTAATTGTCCTAGCACGTCCAGAAGTACCGTACTCGCCAAAGCACTGAAAATCCCACCCAACTCCCCCAAAGAGAGCGGATCAGTTCCAGATATGTAAATCACGTATCTAGAACTTGTGTTTATTCTTCCCATCAAGTTTCATCCCGATCTTTCCACTCCAAGTGTTTTCCAAGATTTCCGGTTTCCAAGATTTCTGTTTCCTCTCTCCAACCCCCTATGTCCCCGGATCCAATTCGAATTGAAAATGGAGCATCTGAAACATAAGATCTTTCTATACATCAAGTTTCACAAGATCTGATCACCCATTCGTAAGATAAAGATACCTCAATTTTCACGTTTTCCAAGATTTCTGGTTCCCCCCTCCAACTCCCCCAATGTCACCGGATCAGGTCGGGATTTAAATTAAGAGCTATGAAGCACACGATCCCTATAAATATCAAATTTCATTAAGATCTGACTACCCGTTCGTAAGTTACAAATACCTCATTTTTTCGAATCTTTCCAAATTACTCCCCCCTCATCCTCTCAAAGAGAGCGGATCCGGTCCGGTTATGTCAGTCACATATCTTGGACTGGTGCATATTCTCCCCACCAAGTTTCATCCTGATCTCTTCACTCTAAGCGTTTTCCAAGACTTCTGATCCCTCTCAACTCCCCCAATGACACTGGATCCAGTCAGGATTTAAAATAAGAAATCTGAGTTACGAGATCCTTCAAAATATCAAATTTCATTAAGATCCGATCACCCCTTCGTAAGTTAAAAATACTTTATTATTTCTAATTTTTCAGAATTACTCCCCCCCCCACTCCCCAAAAGCGAATAAATCCGGTTATGTCAATCACATATCTTGGATTTGTGCATATTCTTCCCACCAAGATTCATCCCGATCTCTTCACTCTAAGCGTTTTACAAGATTTCCGATCCCCCCAATGACACTAGATCAGGTCGGGATTTAAAATAAGAGATCTGAGTTACGAGATCCTTCTAAATTTCAAATTTCATTAAGATCCGATCACCCCTTCGTATGTTTAAAATACCTCTTTTTTCTAATTTTTCAGAATTAACCCTCCCCCCAACTACCCAAAAGAGAGCGGATCCGTTCCGGTTATGTCAATCACGTATCTAGGGCTTTTGCTCACCAATATTTTCCCACCAAGTTTCATCACTATCCCTCCACTGGCGTTTTCCAAGATTTTTGGGTTCCCCAAGTTAAAAATACCTCATTTTTTCTAATTCTTCCAAATTAACCTTCCCCCCACTCCCCCCAGATGGTCAAAACGGGGAAACAACTATTTCTGATTTAATTTGGTTTGGTCCCTGATACGCCCGCCAAATTTCATCGTCCTAGCTTATCTGGAAGTGCCTAAACTAGCAAAACCGGGACAGACAGACCGACAGACAGGCCGACAGAATTTGCGATCACTATATGTCACTTGGTAAATACCAAGTGACATAAAATTCATTAAGATTGTAAACTGCAGTCATTAAGATTGTAAACTGCATTAATGGCAAAGAGCCATTAAAATGGCTTGGCCTTCTGAGAGTGTTTTCGTCCTTTTTCAAAATCAGGCAAATTTGCTCAGTATCTGCATTAAAAGCCTATTCTTTTAATTTACTTATTGTTATCAAAATTCTGTTTTCTGAGTTTGGTTACTATTAAGCCGAGTCGCTCCTAACTTAAAGTTCGTTACCACAAACTGTGTGATAAATATTTTAATCATTTTATTTTAAAGTTCATTGTGACAACTCTTCATTTTCCGAAAAAATTGAGTAAAATCAAGTCTGAACCGGTAGCATCCCAATCTGCAGCCGAATACTGTAACACTGTGCTATGGGTTGTGTCTACTTCCCTATGACAAATATTATACTGAACAATATGGGCAAATTTCACAATTTACAGTCCTTTCTGCAGGGGCTGCCCTCCAATCTTTTTGGACACTTAAAAATGACCCTAGAACGTTTAATTTTCGTTTCAATTAGCCCTCTGCCGATCTTCAAGGACCATTGGTCCGATTAGATCGCCCGTGGGAAAAAAACAACAACAAACACGCAGCTGCGATCTTTCTCCTGAAAAAAAAAATGTGAAATTCCACATTTTTGTTGGTATAAGCTTGAAACTTCAACAGTAGAAGTTTCTGACGCGCTGAATCTAATGATGTGATTTTCATTAAACTTCTTTGACTTTTAAGTGGTGTGTTTTTTGAAATTAGACAAATTTGCGAAAATCAGACAAATTTTTCAAAAATCAGGCAAATTTTCTCAGGCTCTTAACTTTCGATGAGTAACACTAAACCTAGTGAATGTTACATATTTGAAATTATCATAATAAGCCGATTCTTTTGATTTATCGGTTGATATCAAATTCTGTTTTTAGAGTTTCGGTTACTATTGAGCCTCATCGCTCCTTATTACGGTCTTTTACCACGAAGTCTTTGATCAAGGAGTTTGACATTATTTTTTTCCGTAAAAAGATTCGTTCTTGCAAAAAAACATTTTAATTATTTCGAGGGGTTAATAAATTCAGTGGTGTGGTACAACTTAAAAAAAGAAAGTTGGTTCAAGTTTTAAGACAACGAAGGGAATTATAAGTAACAATTAACTGTTGTGTCATTGAGCATCCTTTGTCCTTCTATAAACTATTATAATGCGTAGAAAACTGCATAAAGATAGTTTTACAGCTGTTATAATCTACGGAAGCAATAACTGTTTCTGTCATTTCGGTTTGAGTCTGATTTCCTTTTAAGATTGAATGCATAATAATTAAATATATTACTGATTAAAGAAATTGATCCCTTTGCCAGTAACCCTTGTCGTTTAAAATCTACGGTATTTTGTTTCATTTTGCGCGTAATTAAATTACTATTTTTATTTGAGAGGTTTTTTCGAAAAGGATTTGAAAGTCAACTTATACCTTCGAAAAAATATCCTGGAATAGATTCCTTGTCACCTAACGAACAACACAGTAGTGATGGTATAACAGGTACAGAAGGTAAACCCTTATTTGGACACTAAAGCTTGCCTATTTATAGATGAACAACCAATTTGGGCCATTGACCTACCTACAGACAGGTATCCAAAGCTTACCTCATTTGCAAAAGATTTCTGTCTGAATATAATTAACAAAAGAAAGTAAACCGCTTTGTTTGATTTCAAATTGGACTAATAGAATTTGTGATATAGTATTGAACTTTACATAACAAAATCTATAACATAGCTTTCCATGACAGCATCTATAACATTGGCATAGTGTAACCGCTTGTATTATCGTATTTATAGGAATGAGTGCTTATGTCAGCACTTCTTTTAGAGGGAGCTTTTGATCATCCATGTCCCACATCCAAGTGCCCCATACCCCAATCCACAAACTTTTTGTAACCCTTCTTTTTGGTACTTGTTTTTTTTTGAATTTTTATTTTTTTACCTTTATTACTTGGAAATTCTTCAACTTTTTCCATGTTTTAAAAAGACATGAAATACACTTAAAACAAAAAACTGTATTTGTGATATTTATGAAATATGAAATGAAGATGACAAAGAAATAATAGTCGGGATTTTTCCTATTAGAAAAATTATGTTTGCAGTTACATTCTTTTTTCTTTTTTTGAATTAGATTTATTAGGGAATAAAGTAGTATATATTTTAAGCGAAGATACAAAAGATCTATGAGGGAAATGTACTATAAAGCCTTAATTGGTGACTGAGTAACAAAACAATAATAGAAAAGCACTTTTGCATGGAACAAACTCAGCTAGTAGGTAAAGTTGCTTACTGAGCGGCAAAAATCTACTAAAAAGACTTTTGACTGCGATAAACTGTGGGACTTATTAAATTCTGAGTGTTGTAGCTGCTGACAGAATACCAAAAACAATCAGTAAAAGCACTTTCACTTATGCGAGTGTCAAAACATTAATAAAAATACAACAAACTCAGCTAGTAAGTAAAATCGGAATTTCGAAAATTTAATAAAAACACTTTTGATTACAATATACTCAGGTAGCTGATAAATTCCGAGTGTTTTAGTTGCTGACTGAGCTTCAAAAATTAATAAAAGCAGATTTGACTAAACCTCAGCTACTTGGTAAATTCCAAGTCTTTTAATCGGTGACTGGGTATCAAAAATTTAATAGAAAAACTCTTTTGCATGGAAACAAACGCAGCTACTAAGTGATTTTCGTATGTCTTAGCTGCTGACTGAGTATCAAAAATTTAATAAAAGCACTTTTGATTACCATGAACTCATTTAGTTGATATTTTCCGAGTGTTTTAGTTACTGACAGAGTACCAAAAAAGACTGATTAAAGAAATTTTTGCATACACCAAACACGGCTAGTAGGTAAATTTGGAGGGTATTAGTTGCTGACTGAGTATCACAATAAATAAAAATAGTTGATAATTTTCGTGAGTATTAGTTACTGGCTTAGTACCAAAAAAATTAATAAGAACACTTTTTACTGCAACAAACTCAACCAAATACCAAAGTCAGTATCTTGGATAATAAGCCTCTGAATCAACTACCTACGAGGATCTAATCAAATCTTAAAATAATGGAAATAATTGTCCAAAATTTAATAGAGTGGAGGCAGAAAACCATAAACACTGAAATATGAAAAAACTGTAAGTAAGAAAGTGCAATATAAAAAGATTTGGAAGGTATAATGGGCCCAAGCTTCAAAAGAGCCCAAGCTCTAGTGTGGGATATGAGGAGTTTTCCTTAAAAAAGACCAAATCGTTAAATATGGGAAGTAATCGGTTAGAATTTAATGAAGTGGAAAAAGAAAAACTTAAACACTGATATATGGTAAAATTTAAACTAGAAAGTGTGGGATAAAAAGAATTGGATGGTATGATGGGTTGAAGTTTTCAAAATTTCCCAGGCTCTAGTGTTATATATAGATACTTCTCCTTAAAAAAGACCAGACCTTAAAATACAGTAAATAGTCGGTTAGAATTTAATAATGCGGAACCTAAAAACCTTAAACACTAATATGCAACAAAATTTAAGTTAGAAAGTGTGAGATGAAAGGAAATGGATAGTATGATGGGTCCAAACCTCAGAGACCCCAGGCCTCAGGGCAGGATATTGAGATGTTTCTTTTAAAAAATCTTAAAAATCAAGGAAATAATCGGTTAGAATTTAATAATGCGGAACCTAAAAACCGTTAACACTGATATGCGAAAAAATTTAAGATAGAAAGTGTGAGATAAAAGGAAATGGATAGTATGATGGGTCCAAACCTTACAAGACCCCATGCCCCAGAGCAGGATATTGAGACATTTCTTTAAAAAAAACAAATCTCAAAAACCAAGGAAATAATCGGTTAGAATTTAATAATGCCGAACCTAAAAACCTTAAACACTGATGTGCGACAAAATTTAAGTTAGAAAATGTGAGATGAAAGGAAATAAATAGTATGATGGGTCCAAACCTTAGAAGACTCCAGGCCTAAGAGCAGGATACTGAGATGTTTCTTTAAAAAAATCTCAAAAATCAAGGAAATAATGGGTTAGAATTTAATAATGCAGAACCTAAAAACCTTAAACACTGATATGCGACAAAACTTAAGTTAGAAGGTGTGAGATAAAAGGAAATGGATAGTATGATGGGTCCAAACGTTAGAAGACCCTAGGCCTCAGAGCAGGATATTGACACGTTTCTTAATAAGAAACAAATCTCAAAAATCAAGGAAATGATCGGTTAGAATTTAATAATGCCGAACCTAGAATCCTTAAGCACTGATTTGCGACAAAATTTAGGTCAGAAAGTGTGAGATCAAAGGAAACGGATAGTATGATGGGTCCGAACCTTAGAGACCCCAGGCCTCAGAGTAGGATATTGAGATGTTTCTTTAATAAAAAAAAATGTCAAAAATCAAGGAAGTAATCGGTTAGAATTTAATAATGCAAAACCTAAAAACCTTAAACACTGATATGCGACAACATTTAAGTTAGACAGTGTGAGATAAAAGAAAATGGATAGTGTGATGGGTCCAAGCCTTAGAAGACCCCAGGCCTCAGAGCAGGACATTGAGACGTTTCCTTAAAAAAACAAATCTCAAAAATCAAGGAAATAATCGGTTAGAATTTCATAAAGTGAAAGCAGAAAACCCTTAAGGATTAAAATACGTTAAAACTTAATTTAGAACGTGTGTGCTCAAAACCAAGAATGTTTGGTGCCCCTAAGACGAACTCTCAAAATCTGACACCATTAAATCCAGTAAAATCATAAAATACGAAGAAAAATTTTACATTCAAGAAAATAAAATCATGGTCGAACGCTTAAAACCGAGAAGGGCAAGAGCCTTAAGACAAAGTCACAAAATCTGAGTCGATTAAATACGACAAAAAAAAAAATATAAAAAATCTTATATTAAAGAAAAATGAAATAAAGGTCTAGCCCTCAAAACCTTGAAAAGTTACCACAGTAAAACGAAGCCACAAAATTCGAGTCCATTAAATACAAAAAAAATAATAAAAAAGGAAAAAATTTTACATGAAAGAAAAATGAAATGATACAGCCCTCAAAACATTAAGAGTTAGTACCCTAAGACAAACTTAAAATATGAATCCATTAAATCCGATAATATAATACAATGACTATGTGAAAAATGTTATTTTAAAGAAAATGAAATCATGGTTCAACTCTCAAAATCTAGAAGGGTTAGCGCCCTAAGACAAACTAGCAAATTTGAGTCCATTAAATCTGAGAAAAAATATAAAACATACTTACATTAAAGAAAAATTGAATCACGGTCCAACCCTCAAAACCCAGACGGGCTAGTGCCCTAAGACAAATTCCCAAGATCTGTGCCCAGTAAATCCGAAAAAAACAATAAAATATGAAAAAAATCTTATAATATCTTTTAAATAATGTTGTTTTGTATTGGAATATTAGCAAAGCTAAAAAAAAAGAAATGTTGGGAGCAAAAATCTAATAATAAGGAAATTGTGTGAAAATTGATACCTGGAATGTTCAGGATAGTCAGCTCATAGGTTAATCTCCGCCCCCTCATATGAAAAACAAATTTATTGCAAGCAATATGTAAAAACAAATTCTTAAAAATCAAACAGTTCGTGGTAACGAACTGTAAGGAGCGACCCGGCTCAATAGTAAACGAAATTCTAAAAACATCAAAAGAATCAGATTTTCATGCTGATTTTAAATATATAAGTTTCATCAAATTTAGTCTTTGTCATCAAAAATTACGAGCCTGAGAAAATTTGCCTTATTTTGGAAAATAGGGGGAAACACCCCCTAAAAGTCATATCTTAACGAAAATCACACCATCGCATTCAGCGTATCAGAGAACCCTATAGCAAAAATTTCAAGCTCCCATCTACAAAAATGTGGAATATCGTATTTTTTGCCAGAAGACAAATCACTAGTGCGTGTTTAATTTTTTTCCCATGGGTCATCGTATCGACCAAGTGGTCCTAGAATGTCGCGAGAGGGCTCATTCTAACGGATATGAAAAGTTCTAGTGCCCTTTTTAAGTGACCAAAAAAATTGCTAGGTCCCCTCCCACGCTCACTTTTTCTCCAAAGTCAACGGATCAAAATTTTGAGATAGCCATTTTGTTCCGCATAGTCAAAAACCATAATAACTATGTCTTTGGGAATGATTTACTCCCCCAAAGTCCCTGGGGGAGAGGCTGCAAGTTACAAACTTCGACCAGTGTTTACATATAATAATGGTTATTGGGAAGTGTGCAGACGTTTTCAGCGGATTTTTTTTTTGGTTTTGGGGGTGGGGTTTAGGGGAGGGAGCTATGTGGGAGGATCTTTACTTGGAGAAATATGTCATGAGGGAACAGAAATTCAATGAAAAGGGCGCATGATTTTATAAAATTACTATAAAAAAACAATGAAAAAATAAACATGGAAAAGTTTTTTCAATTGAAAGTAAGGAGTAGCTTTGAAACTTAAAACGAACAGAGATTATTACGCATATGAGGAGTCTAAAAATAATTTAGTATAAAGAGCGAGGTATTTAGGAGGAGATAAATACCTCGCTCTTTATACTATAATATTTTTAGTAATTTCAGCTATTTATTCTACGGCCTTTCTGATTCAGGGGTCATTCTTAAAGAATTGGGACAAAACTTACGATTTAAAAGAACGATGTATTAACGAGGGTACAAATCCCCTCATATACATAATAAAAATTTAAGAATATAAAAGTTCGTTACGTAAGTTAATTCTTAAGTTACGTATGTAACTTAAGAATTAAAATTTTTAATTTTAGAATTAAAAATTTTAGAAATTTAATTCTAATTTTAGAATTAAAAATTAAAATTTATAGTTGCCTTTTTATGTAACCGAAAAATTGCAGGGCAACTAGGCCTCCTTCCCCACCCCTTATATTTCAGAATCGTCTGATCAAAACTAAGAGAAAGCCATTTAGCCAAAAAAAAAAGAATTAGTATGCAAATTTCATTTTAATAATTTATGTGTGGAGAGCCAAAAGCAAAAATGCATTAATTCAAAACGTTCAGAAATTACATAAAAAAAACTTGTTTTTTAACTGAAAGTAAGGAGCGACATTAAAACTTAAAACGAACAGAAATTACTCCGTATATGAAATGGGTTGTCGCTGGGTTAAAAACAACCCAGAACATATTAAACTTTAAAAATCACCAAATAGAGGAAGGGAAGGGCTCTTTGTAGGTGGGGATCCTGGGACCAATGAGAGGGTATAAAGAGTTACCCCTTAAAGAAGACCAGAGTAATGGAGGAAGCGCTCCTAAAATCTTGGAATGTAAAAAAAAAAAAATCAAGTTTCCAACTTCTATACATTATGGGGTTGTATTGGAGGGGGGGAATTTAAGCTGGAAAGTGTCAGTTAAAGAAGAATCGAATAGTATAATAATGCTGCTCGTAATTTCCTTATCTATCTTGCTATAGGCAAACACTAGCTTGCCCCATGTCTGTATTTATGTAGCAAGAGGCTAGTATTGCCACGTTTATCTTTCTGTAGCCGTAACAAATAGTATGCCCTTAGTTAAAATGGCCCCGGGATACAAAGTTGCCGAAAAATAAAGAACTAGAATTACAAAATACAGGGCAAAAGGTCTAAATCAAAGAAATCTAACTAGGAGTCCAGTATCAAAGGCCTTCTGAAAGGGGTTGAAAGGAAGGGTTCCCAAAAAACCTCTAAAAACAAACTGTAGGAGAAGGATCTTGCAGGACAAGAAAGTTCAGGCTTGCGACTTAAAGGCTTATGAGATATCCGTATATCTCTGGTTAAAACATATAATTGTTGAAAAAGATAAAAAATTGGTTAAAAATTTGATAAATTGGAAACGAGGCATGGCACCTAGTGCCCTCATTGCTGAAACGGTCTCAGGAAAGCCCTCCCACCTGAACGTGGAATAGCTTTTGGGGAAAGGACCTCACTAGACTAGAAAAGCCAGGTTTATGAATTCTAAATTGCTAAAGTGTCCATATAAGCAGGGTGAAACAAAACTCTTGAAAAAATATAAAATTACCGCTAAAATTAAATACATTTGAAAAAGAGGTAAAATACCTAGTATTTTCATAGTCAAAGCAGCCCTGGGATGCGAAAGTGCCGAAAAATAAGAGTTATAATTACAAAATATAAGGGAAAGGATCTAAATCGAAGGAATCGAAATATAAGTCCTGTTTAAAAAGCTTTCTGAAATGAAGTGAAAGGAACAGTTCTCGAAAACCCCCGTAAAACAGAAAGTGGAGGTTGATTCTCGCAGGACTAGACAGATTTGAATTATGACTTTCAAAAAAAAAAATAAAAAATAGCGAAGTGTCCGTATATCCCAGAATAGAACGTAAAACACTCGAAAAAGAATAAAAAAACCGTTTAAAATTTGGAAAAAAAAATTGGAAAAAGGAGTAAAACGCCTTGTATTTCCACAACCATAACGGTCCTGAGAAGTCACTTCCCCCAAGTGGGGGAAGTCGGTCCCCCAAAAATCCTCTTATGTAGTCTTTGGGGAAACAAAACGAAAAAATATAAACAAGAGAGAAACGAGGATAATAAAAGCCAGTGAAAAACTTAGATTACAATGCAAATATTTTGGTCTAGATCTCCGCTGGACCATCCTCAGTATACAATTTTGAAAGAAAATCCAATGGAAAAAAATCTAAAGATAACATGAAAAACCAAACCTTAAAACAAATACAAAAGCTAAAATATGAAGACCCTCTCAAAGTCCCCTCCGCAATCCCTCGCTCTTTACGCTAATATTTGACTCTTTGCCACAATTCTACTTTTTAAATCAATTAAAAGCTTTAGCGTAAAGAGCGAGGGATTGCGGAGGGGACAGCCCATTTCCTATACGGAGTAATTTCTGTTCGTTTTAAGTTTTAATGTCGCTCCTTACTTTCAGTTAAAAATACTAGTTTTTTGTGTAATTTTCTAGTAGTAAGAAATGCGTTGTAAACTGATCAGTTATACAGTTTTGAATAGTCCTAACTCATAGGTAAAACACTAATCTAGTTATATCTCCACCCCCTAGCTCATATCACATTTGTACCAAAATATAGTTTTTAAGAAATATGTGTTTTTGTAGCGTTAACTTAGCTTTTTTCAAAAGATTAACGCAAAACTGAAATGAAAAACAAGTTAATTGCAAGCATAATGTTTTTTTTTTTTTTTATAAAACTCAATGATAAGGAAATTTTGTGTAGATTGACAACTTAGAAAGCTTATAATAGTCCTCATTCATAGGCGAAAATCTACTCTAGCTATATCCCTGCCACGTTTTCATTTGGTAAGATTCTCAGATTAGAAGGTTAGAAGGCATATGTTTGCATGCAAGATATGCAAGTTGGGAAGTAAAATTTCAGTCAGCATAGTGACACCAAAAAATATTTTGCAGTTGCTAAAACAGCGATTTCTGTTATAAGCTACCAAAAGAATGTAGGTTCTGGATAGTCAAAACGGCTACAAACTACCTACCAATAGGAGAATTTACGTTCTGGAAAGCAAAAACGGCAATAAGCTTTTTAAACAACAATAAAAACAAGTATAGAGTTTCCCCAGGCCTAAGATAGGGATATAGTCACTTCCTCTGAAAAAAAAGAACCAAATATTCAGAAAAAAGTTGGTTACAATTTAATAAAGTGAGGAAAAAATCTAATAAAACAAACTGTTGGGCCTCTAACGTCAAAAACAACCCAGAACATCTTAAACTTTAAAAATCACCAAATAGAGGAAGGGAAGGGCTCTTTGTAGGTGGGGATCCTGGGACCAATGAGAGGGTATAAAGAGTTACCCCTTAAAGAAGACCAGAGTAATGGAGGAAGCGCTCCTAAAATCTTGGAATGTAAAAAAAAAAATCAAGTTTCCAACTTCTATACATTATGGGGTTATATTCAATTTAAGCTGGAAAGTGTCAGTTAAAGAAGAATCGAATAGTATAATAATGCTGCTCGTAATCTCCTTATCTATCTTGCTATAGGCAAACACTAGCTTGCCCCATGTCTGTATTTATGTAGCAAGAGGCTAGTATTGCCACGTTTATCTTTCTGTAGCCGTAACAAATAGTATGCCCTTAGTTTAAATGGCCCCGGGATACAAAGTTGCCGAAAAATAAAGAACTAGAATTACAAAATACAGGGCAAAAGGTCTAAATCAAAGAAATCTAACTAGGAGTCCAGTTTCAAAGGCCTTCTGAAAGGGGTTGAAAGGAAGGGTTCCCGAAAACCTCTTAAAATAAACTGTAGGAGAAGGATCTTGCAGGACTAGAAAGTTCAGGCTTATGACTTAAAGGCTTATGAGATATCCGTATATCTCTGGTTAAAACATAAAATTCTTGAAAAAGATAAAAAATTGGTTAAAAATTTGATAAATTGGAAAAGAGGCATGGCACCTAGTGCCCTCATTGGTGAAACGGCCTCAGGAAAGCCCTGCCACCTGAAAACCCCCGGGGAATAGCTTTTGGGGAAAGGACCTCACTAGACTAGAAAAGCCAGGTTTATGAATTCTAAATTGCTAAAGTGTCCGTATAAGCAGGGTGAAACAAAACTCTTGAAAAAATATAAAATTACCGCTAAAATTAAATACATTTGAAAAAGAGGTAAAATACCTAGTATTTTCATAGTCAAAGCAGCCCTGGGATGCGAAAGTGCCGAAAAATAAGAGTTATAATTACAAAATATAAGGGAAAGGATCTAAATCGAAGGAATCGAAATAGAAGTCCTGTTTAAAAAGCTTTCTGAAATGAAGTGAAAGGAACAGTTCTCGAAAACCCCCAATAAAACAGAAAGTGGAGGTTGATTCTCGCAGGACTAGACAGATTTGAATTATGACTTTCAAAAAAAAAAAAAAAAAAAAAAATAGCGAAGCGTCCGTATATCCCAGAATAGAACGTAAAACACTCGAAAAAGAATAAAAAAAACGTTTAAAATTTGGAAAAAAGGAGTAAAACGCCTTGTATTTCCACAACCATAACGGTCCTGAGAAGTCACAGGTTTTTGAATTCCAAAAATGCTAAAGTGTCGGTATAACCTAGTTAAAACATACAACTCTTGAAAAGTTAAAAAATAAGTAATAAAAAATCTTAAATTAAAGCATAAAGTATTAAAAGTTGAAATTACCAAGTGTGAAGCAAAAAGTCTATTTAGAAAAAAGGACAAACTGGACTTTCAGAAGCCCATTGAAAAGCCCCGAGATTGTGGGCTTAAAAGCCCACAATCTCTCAAATGAAGAATGTCTGGCTTCTTGCACCAGGATTGGGAACTAAAAATTATGTTAAAAACCACCAGCCAAAAAGAGATTGCAGCTTCTAGGTAGCGGTTTGCCGAATGAAAAAAGTAATTGCACCTGCTGCACAGGATTTGTCGTGTAAACTACTAGCCAAAAAAAGGGAGTAGAGGCTTTACATAGGATTTGGCGTATAGACAATAAAATCTTTCCTGCTGTTTGCATTCCTAAATCAGTGTTGAGTGAAAATTTTTTGTACTACAGAGTTTTTCTAAAACCCCACTTTTGAATTTTCAGATAGCATTAGCCAGGATTCGCTCTATACTAGGTTATAGCTACCGGAGCATCCATGATTGGAACGTGGCCGCTTATTTTGTATTTGACTTCTCCCTTTAAGTAGCCATAAGAAAAGCATTAGTCTATTGTGATGGTGGCAGATTTGGCCTATATATACTCATCCATAACTAGTTTTTGAAACAAACATGTGCTTTGTGTTTAATTACTCTGCAGAAAAGTCGAAATATTTGTAATGTTTTTCGTCATTTGGGGTTTCTGCTGAAGTAACAACTCTGAAAAGTCAAAATCATGTTTTTATCTAATTTGAAAGTCGATCACTCGTCACGAATGCTATTATTTGTTATTCCTTTTTATTAATTTGTAGTCAATCTAACCTAGTGGATGCTTTGTGACTTTGAAGAACAGAAACTGAAAGAATATTCTGATTACCAGTAATTCTTTTCCACTTACTTTTTTCCTCTTTGCGTCACACTGCCACTGCAGCATAAAG
The DNA here is from genome assembly GCF_032884065.1 of Artemia franciscana. Classification (NCBI taxonomy): domain Eukaryota; kingdom Metazoa; phylum Arthropoda; class Branchiopoda; order Anostraca; family Artemiidae; genus Artemia; species Artemia franciscana. The sequence continues at coordinate 19,514,846 of NC_088877.1, forward strand.
GCTTTTATTTATTGCATTTAGGAATCAATAAATGGTGTATTATCTTATCTTTGGGAAATACGTAATATGACAAGCTAAAGACAGCAAATTCTCTTGATTGTCTCACTGAAAATACTGCCATTTCTGCCAAATTTCTTTGCCCTACTCCCTCAAAAAACCCTCTGCATAGATTATCACCTTAATTTGCACTTCAGAGCGAATCAGTTTCAAGAACTGTCATGCTCCATAGTTGATGATGGCGACAGATCTGGTTAGTGTTAAGGTCAAGCAACAAACCATCAGGACTAGAGAGTGCTGGAGAGATGCAATTTGAGCCCACTCAGTAAAGGTGATCAAATGGCAGATATGGTTCAAGAACCATTCTCCAGAAATTTAGAGTTGGTACCACCGCACAACAACAGCATCGGATAGAGTGTGCGAGATGGTTGGGTATGACAAGTCACATCATCTTCCAAGCTGACTTTCTATTGTCTTCCAAGAGTGTTATGGTAGTGAAGGCTGGGAGCGTTCGCTCTTTTTGGGCTAGTAATTGCGCCAGTTTTGGCTATATGTTCCTTGGAAAACCTACCCTGTGTTCTTTTACTTGTCCATTGGGATTTCCACTTATCAGGGTTTAACCCCTAAAAGATAACAGCAAATACAACTGGAAAAACAAGTAAAAGGTGGCAGAAAACATTGGAAATATATAATTTGGGCTATATATTTGCAAATTAGGCATGTTAGGAGTAAATTTTTTGTTGTTCATATTTTGACTTACAAATAAAGTGAATATACCACTTGATACCTTTTTGTATGTTCTTTACAAATATAATAATTGCTTATATTGCTAGTTCAAGTTTAAGCACTTTTTGGCCTTAATTAACCTAACAAATTTTAGCAGTGAAAAACATACATTATTTTGTCAAAAATGACCAAAAACACATACTTTAATTGAAAATTTGGCATCAAAGAAGAAGAAAAACAGCATAATATTGTATAATTTATTAATCCAACTTAATTGTGGAAAATCAGTGCTTATATGTTATATAACTTTTAAAAAATGGATTAATAATGAAACAGTAAGTTTGAGACCAATGTTTTAAGCTTTTTTATACCCAAAAACTATTTGGGTATATTTTGGTCATTTTCAAGAGCTCAAAAACTTGCAATTGAAGCACTTATTATGTTTGTAAAGAACATAAAAAAGGCATCAAGGGGTATTTTCACTTTATTTGTAAATCAAAAATATGAACAACAAAAATTTACCAATTATTAGTATAGCTGCATGATTTTCCCCTGGGTATGTAGGCTAAGTGGAAGGTCACTTATACCTGATCCTGTCCCTAATGTTTTTACTTGGTTGAAAAAAATCCAAAGAAAGTTCCTATTGAAAAGGAAAGAGACCAAAAGTGAGATTGAATTTGTCATAGCTTGTATGTTTGCCCCTTGTAACATTTGTTACACTTCATTAAATGGTTGTAAAGGGATACTTTTATTTATTTGTCTTGTTTGTTTTCTACATGATTTTTTAAATATTTAAATTGATATACATTTCTTACAAATTAATTAGTCATACCACAGTTCTACTTGCAAGTTTTGACCTACTTCGTAGCCCTGGTCTCAAAATTGCATATAAATTTATTGAAGCTAGGAAACATAGAACTCCTCTCTGTTTAAAAGAAAATGGATGGACATAAGTAGGTTTTAATACACTAAAGTCCTAGGGCCATGGCAATTAAAACAAAAAAATGAGTAACTTTAAAATGCTTGACATTACATAAATATAACATTCACAAAGAAAAACTATTCACAAAATTTTACTTTTGTGCTCAATTGCCAACCTGAGCAATTGCGCTAAATTTTTAATCCTTGCAAAACATTCACCAGCCACCTCGTATGACCTAAACTCTTGTCTAGACATCAACAATTCATTGAAAAGGAAGGACCACCTTACTGGCATTTCTTCCTTTGTAATTATATTTAATGGGTTTAAAAGAAAACTTCTATGGCTAAGTCAGAAGCCCAGTAAAGGACCAGGTGGTCCTTTAGCCAGGAAGTGCAATAGGAAGCTAGGGGCCAGTCATCCTATGCTTTTGCATGCCCTTCCTGCTTTATGACCCCAGATTTCTCTAGGTAGCCTGTTAAGTTTGGGCCAATTCTGGCTGAACTTACAGAGTCACATCACTGATCTTTGTCCCAAACCAAATAAACTGCTAATGCCAGGAATTAAACCTGTGCCCTTTGGATAAAGGATTATCAACCTAGAGTGCCAGCCACTTAGGAAGGAACACAAATGTCACCAGAGAACAAAATTATTTGGAAAAAGAAAATATTAAAAAAAAAACTCAAGTCATAGTTGCTCTCATCTTTCACTGCTGTCCCACAAACAATATGTATTTTATTTAGACAAATAAATTTTAAGACAGGTATCAACAAAACTCCATCAGAGATTGTATTTACTTAAGATACAATCAGCAATATGAATGCTTAGTTTTGTTATATTCTAGTCTTGATATAATAAAAAAGAGAAATTAGACCATGTTTGGAGGTGGGGACCATCCTGGCCACCCCTCAATTCAAAAAGGACAAGGGAGTGCTTGAGCAAATCCAACAAAGGGCCACTAAGCTGATTGCCAGTATGGAAAACAAACCCTACAGTGAATGGCTGTAGGAACTCAACCTCCCCTCTTTAGTCTACAGGTGGAAACGTGGGGATATGATCCAGGCACATAAAATCCTCTCTACCAATCAAGAAAATGAGCTCCTGGAGATTGACTCCTCCCACATAACATGAGGACACCCAAAACAAATCCGCAAACTTCGTGCAAGGACTGGACCAAGATGCAGCTTCTTCTTGAAACAGATTGTGAACCTCTGGAACAACCTCAAGGAGAATACTGTTTCTGCTGAATCAACAGATGTATTCAAATGCCTTCTGGATGCTGAGTGGAGGGACAAACCATGGAGATTTGACTGGGAAGCATGAGCATCTAATCAACCATGTATACAACTGTCATCACAAGGAGGGATTCAACAGGATCAAAAGTCCTTATTTCACTCCAAGCTCTGATTTAAGGTAATTATATGTTCTATTTGTTTTCCACCAGCCCATTTCAGAAAAATCATTTGTGACAACAATATACCCATGGTTGGCTCAGAATCTCTCTAAGATGCTTTAAACAGAAGGAATTTTAAAAACAATTATACTGGTCAGCAAGAAGAATATTAACATAACTCTCTAAACTTGGCACTTTTTAAGACAATTTTTAGCAAAGCAAATGCAAAACTTTAATGGTGTCCTATGTCGTCAAAAAAAAAAAAAAAAAAAAAAAAAAAAAAAAAAAAAAAAAAAAAAAAAAAAATTAAAATGTGTCAGATGTATTTTGATATAAGATGCTTCAAAGACTTTTAGTTGAATCTATGAAATTAAGGGCCAGGTATTCCTTTACATTTTATACAACATGTAAAAAGAAAAACAGTTCAAATTTTTCCACAAAAGAAGAAGCTTGATGTAAAAAAATAAATGCATTTTTAACAGAAAGCAACTGACATCAATGAAATAAAAAAAAAATCATGGAGAATAAATAATATAAGCCATATATTTAACCTATAATGAGGTGGCATAAAAGATTATTTCTAAAATCAGAAAAAAACAGTGTTATGGCTTAAAGTTCTGCTCAATCAACAGGAATTGTCTTTTCAGAACTAAGGCAAGAGAAAAAGAAACTGATAACCAAATAATAAGGCACCCAAAAATTTCAGGACTCTCTAGAGGGAAAAGAAGTAGAAGTAGGTACTTCAAAATACCTTCCTGGGATGTACTTCAGCCTGTAGACACATCCCTGAAAGGTTCATTTTCCAAGCCTAACCTCTTTTAAAGATAGCCAAAAGTAAAATTTTACCCCTACTTTACCTTAAAAATCCAGTTTAAATAGCAATCTCAACAAAAATAGACTATATAAAAGGCTATAGCCTAGGTATTGGCCTAATCATTCTAAATTTTTTTCAACTAAAAATTATAGGATGGTTTAGAAACTAATCCTGTTTGATATAGTAATATTTGACTAACTCACCAATGTGACAGCTGCCTTCCTAACAACCAACCTTTTTAATAACCAAAAAACTTTTCTTCTGACTCCTTTTGAAGCTTGATTTCACATGTTCATCCATTTAAAAAAATATGTAACATTGACGTCACTTATCGTCGATAATCTTTCTTTTCGGGGTTAGAAAGTGCAAGCCCACGGTCGAAGGCAACTCGTTCGAGCGTTCAAGGGGGTAATCCGGGTAACCTCTGACGTCATGTGTGTCTCATAAAACGCTTGGATCAGTCAGATTAGTAATCGGACAAGTAAAAGAACACGGCGCTAGCAAATTTGAGCCTTTTCTTTATTTGGAAGAAAGAACGAAAAAAGCGCTCCCCTTTAAATGCTTTGAAATGTTTTCCTGTTATCTAAAGCCTCCATTTGCTGTTGAGTTGCTTTTGTTATTCTCAGCATTGTGTGGCTGTCAAGGTATCCTATGAACCCATCTTTCACATTTTTAAAACTTAGACTTGTGCCATGTTTTAGTCATATTGTAGGCCAGCCTACCGTGTGTCATGCTCATATCCTAGAATTGTTATGCCTGTAAATCCTGTATTTCTGTCCTTTAAGTTGTACTTTGTTTGTTTCTATAATATACAGGTATCAATGCATAACTTGCTTGAGAAGGGAATACTCTAAAATTCTGCAAACAAATTTATAAAATAGTTAGGCTACTTAGCCTTAATCACTTCTCAAAGTAGGCTACTTCACAGCATCTTATTTTGTCCCCATCCTCCCTAATATGCAAATATATATAGCCTAGATAATATATTTCCCATGTTTTTTTTTTGTTTCCTGATTACATAACAGCCTAGTTCAGGCACCAGCAGACAAACAGATGCTAGTTTTCAAATCATCCAGACACCTGTTTCACAGAGTCTGAAGCCACTTCCTATTCCTATCAAACCTGCTGATTATGATTATACCTAAGAATAGGTTCCTCTAAGGGGTGCTTGACTCTGAAAATGACCTGAAAATTTACAGGCTGCTATCAACCAGGTTTTACTTGCATCTTTGTCAGATTCATAGCAATAACCATCAAAAAGCTCATACATGGCTTGCACATTCAAGAATAAAAAAAAATTGTATATAAATAAGTAACTAGGCTACCACCATCATTTAAAAGCCTAGCTGACCACACCCTTGCTACAAGTATTGGAATGATATGCACCAAGTGTATATATATTAAGATTTTGCATGAAAAATAGAGGATTGTCTAGTGTCTAGAATCCAACAAGCTACTTCATGACACAAATTAGAATAACCACTTATATTCAAGCATGCTTCACATATAAAAAGAACAAGTAAGAGGGCTAAATTGTTTTAGCCTAACTGAAAAGTCCATATGTGTAAACAGAAAGAAGAAGATTTTTTCTAATTTGTTAAAAGAAATTTACAATGAAACTTATTTTATATTTAGATACATCATAGAGCTCTGTATAAAATATACAGATAAATCTATAAAAAGATATATTATAGAGTATCTATAGCATGATAACTTTTTGTGAACTCTTTACTTGGTGAAACTAACCATTATCAAGTTCAGAACTTATTCTATCAGTCTTATTTCTTTTCTCCTCCCTTCCCTCTGAATTATTTTAGTTTAATCTTATTTCAAAATATTACCAATATTGGGTATATAAATTTCCAATATTTGTCTACTATTTCTACCTAGGCCTGATTTCTTGGGCTCAGAAGATTGCACAGAAGACAGATAGTTCAAATTAAAAGACTATTAATGCTATCTACAATTAATTATGGCACCTAGCCACCTGAGGCCAGCATAGGTTTACATGCTCCTCCATCCCAATCTATTCAAAGCATCTCTCTTTACACCATCCCAAGAAGTTCTCATTTCCCTTCTTACAATATTTTTCCATTTTGGGACAATCTGCATTGGGTTTGACCCTAGACAGTTGGCCAACAAGGACTATCTTTGGCAGTCTTTCATCCTTCATTTGAAGAATATGTCCTAGGCATCTCACCCTTTCTCTTCTTATAGCCCTAGAAAGCAGAATTGAACCACATTTTTGTGCGTCCTACTGTTTTAGATATGGTCAATCAGTTGGGTACCCAAAACAATCTGTATACAATTTCTCTGGAAAACATCTAGTACAACAATCTTTAGTAATGCAATGAAAGTTAGGAGTTGTTTCAATTCACTAAAATTTGAGGGAGGGGTAAATTATATTTTTCAAAATTTAGGACTATACATTGTCATGTGTTAGAATAACAGACTACTATTAATACTGATAACTCACAACAGCACCAAACTGCCTGAGACCAACACACCTATGCAAGCTCCTCCTCCATTCCAATCTACCCAGAGATTCCCTTTTTACACCCTCTCAAGAAGCTGCTATTTCCTTTTAAATCTCTCTTTATGATATCCTCTCACCCCAGATGAGGGCAAAGTGCTTTCTATTTAGTCCTGAAACAGTTGGCTGAAAAGGACAATCTTTGGCAATCTGTTATTCTTCACCTACAGAATGTGCCCTAACCATCTCAACCTTTTTCTAATTATAGTCCTAGAAACTAGAATTGAACCACATTTTTGCACAGCCTACTGTTTGAAATGTGGTCAGTCAGATGGGTACCCAGAACAATCTGTAGGCAATTTCTCTGGAAAACATCTAATAGATTTTCATCTGCTTTTTGGAGCACCCATTTTTCAAAACCATATTTGACCAATGTCATCACTTTAGGATCCAATATTTTAGTCTTGGTTTCCAGACCTATCTTCCTACTCTTCCAAATTTTTTTCAACTATAAATACACCCTGGACATTGGCTATTCTAATTTTAACTTGTTCACTACTTCTGCCATCTTTAGTAATAATACTACCCAGGTAAGGGAAGCTGTCCACTTGATCAGTCTTCTTGTTACCCAATATTGCCTTTTCACCTTCACTTATTTTTAGTCTTAGTGACTTAGTCTCACAGACATTAATTTCCAATTCTATTCTAGCAAAATCTTGGTAATAAGTCCATTCATTTTGCTAATATCTTTGTTTAGGGTACTTAAATCATCAGCAAAATCTAAGTCTAGGAGAGTTATACTTCCATGTTTGATTCCTTTTTCTCCCATTGCCTTTGCTTTGCTCCTTAGGACAAAGTCTAAGAAGGTGATCCATGTAAATTTGGATAGAATGCAACCCTGCTTAAACTCATGATTTAATACAAAACCAGGTATTAACTTCACCTGCACCAAGGTTATTTTCGTATATAGCACTCATCACTTTAATGTATTTATCTGACACTCCATACAAGGGTAGGATCTTTGCTAATGTTTTTCTTTCATCTGAATCAAATGCTTGCTCATAATCTATAAAGCTGAGGACTAGAGGCATTTGATGACTCAGGCACTTTTCAGTTATCAATCTAAAAGTGAAAACTTGGTCAACACATCCTCTACCCTTCCTAAGACCTTGCTGTTCTTCTCTTAAAACTTTATCTACACCTTTCTTATGAAGGGGTGAAATTAGAGTTTTCCTACAATTATTAATTACTTTCCCTTTTTCAAAATTCATATTCTTCAGTAACTTGTCTCTAACCTCACAACCACCATATTGAAAATACTCATTTACCACACTATCAGCACCTGGGCCCTTTTTATTTTTAATCATTTTAGCACTCTCTCACCAATTCTTCCTGACAAACAAATCTTTCTTTGCATCCAAATTATCATAAAGTTTTTGTTCTTCTATATTTTGGGTGGTGCTACTGTTTGGCTTGCCAAACACTTAGTTTATTTGGGGATCCCTATTGGTCAGTCTATGCTTGAAATGTGTCATCTGCAGAAACAGATCTCTTTAGCATATAGCCATGTTGTAGTTTATAAGCATCAATTTGATTGGCGGATTTTGGCCCATCTGTATAATGCAATGGCACTACCCCATTATTTGTATTTAAGTCCCTTTTGGAGGATATTCCAAAAGGAAGATAAGAAAGAATTGTGGTCTATATATTATAAATATGTGAAGTACCTCTTACAGCTTCCACCATGGACAAGTAACCATATTGTGACAAGTCAGTATGGGATTATTGACCCTAATGAAGCAATAATAGCCCAGATCCCCAGATATAACTCTAATATTGTTACTCATCCTTGGGGAATTATTTTGAGGCAATATGTTTTGTTTTTTGTAGTTAGATATCCATTTGTTCTTTATTTTTCTTGTGTTTGTGTATTCTTTTGTAGTGTGTTTTTGCTTTTTTATCTTGTACTCCATCTGTTTCTTTTGATGGGAAATAAATATATACATACATACATACATATCTACTCATGTAACTATATCATGGTTCAGCACACTCAAAATGTTCTATTATTTCTTTAACTCTTTCCTTCTCACTAGCTGTTGTTCCATTCCTAGAATTATCTGGGACAAGTTCCAGATTGACTCTCCCCTCTCAATTTAAAAACATGCCAGTATAATATTTTACCATTATGCTGTCTGGCTGTATCTTCTAGATCTTCAGTGATTTTATCCATTCACAACTTTTCATTCCTCCTTAATTCACATTATATGCTTGCTCAACTTTCCTGGCCCTCCTCCTATTTTCATATAATCTATAACTGAAATAATTCTTATACAGACCCCTCTTCTTTTCTATTAAATCAAAAGAATTTTTTACTATGTTCTTAGCTGTTTTTCTAACTTTCTTCCTTAAGACAGCATCAGCAACTTCACAAACTGATGAATTATCCATTTATCAGAATTGACTACAAATGCTGTAGTGTTTACTCTGCTTTTGTTTCCTTGAGGTTACTGTGTAGCACTGTTCGCAGTGACAGTCTTGTCACTGTAATTGTGACAAAAAGTGTCATGCAATTGCTTGTTTTATCTTAGCATTATAAAATAATGATTTAGTGTTACTATTTTTTTGGTTAGAATATATTTTATTTCGTATTCTACTAATAATTAAATTCTTCCAACTTTGAAAACTCTCTTTATTTTTATTCTCTTTCTTACACCACTTATCAATAAATAAATCAAAATCATCTTCCAAGCCATCAAGAATACTTGATGGTTTCAAATGATGAGAAAGACGGAAATTAGCCCCTTTATTCATTAAAATTTGAAGATCATCTTGCTTTATTATTGACAAGTCCCCTGTTATAACATGTTTGTAAATGGGATTTACAAATGGGCCAAGTTGCTTACAGTTACAAACAGGTTTCCAATTTATATCGCTATCCAATCTTTTAAGTATTAAATTATAATTATAAATCATTTTTAATGATTCTTTAAAGCTATCGAAGAGTTTTCTGGATGGAAAAGTATCACAAAAAAAGGTTAAAACTATTGAGACACCCAAAAACTAATATCAGTAGCCAAAAGTGTAGCTGTCACAGCTTCTTTTGAAACTGGGATTTGAACAAGAAATAGCACAAGTGTTCAGGAAAGTGGTTGTTGCCATGTAAAATGGAAAGGCTGACTCATTCAATGATCTTTGGGTTCCTTTTTTCTGTAGGAGGAAATGCCTAAAGAAAATTTTGCAAACTGAGAACACTTTCTGGCTTTCAAACCCCTTCAGCTTAATCACAGCTTCTTCAACTTTGGATGGGCATTCAGTGGGACCCAAGATGTGACACTATGGACTAGTTACTTGCCTCTGTGACCGCTTTCAATAGAGAGAATTTTGTCATATTGCACATGTACAAATGATTTTAGGATTTGTTATAATTGCAAAGGAATGAAATACATTGTAACTTGCCATGTAGTGGGAGAGCTGTAATTGTGCTGAATTCAAATGATGATAGCCATTTTGGATGTAATTATCTATCAGTATCTTTATTTAAATGTGCAGCCAATATTTATTTATTTCTTACCCATCAGACAATACAAAAAAATTATAAAGAGACAGAGTACAAAGTAGAGAAAATGACTAATTTAAAAGGAAATAAATAAATTGACCTCACAGTGTTTATCAGAACAATTAATGAAAATCATCAATAAAACAATGAACAACTGTTACATAGAATTTTAATTATCACTGTATAAGAAGGAAATACCATTGACAAAACTGATTTTGTGGTTAGATTTCAAAATCACACTGGGACTTTTGATTTCCTATTGAATGAGCCCTCTTCAAAGTTTATTCAGAAACCTCTTCCATAAAAATTTCATGTGTTAAGAATAGGCAACTTCCTTGCATAACTTACTGCCCTTGCCTCAGAAATTTCTGGTGTGGTTGTTAACCTTGGAAGCATGGTTATTTGACCTTTAGAGTTTTTTGAACAAAATGACTATTTCAAAATTAGATTGGATGCATTTGGGAAAAAAAAGCTCAGAGAGACTGGTTGCGTTCTGATCACTTTTGACTCTTACAAAGAGGGCTATATATCTCGATTTGCAGTCAAATTAGCTCCCTTCAAAGTTTATACAACCTTTTCATCCATATGAACTGAGTGTGGCAAAGTAATAAATTATTGAAGCTTTATGGCTCTTTAGTATAGGCAAAACTATAACCTTGCATCTGATAAAAAATTTTCTCAATTTACTTACTAAGTTGTTTTTTTTTATAGTCAAGACTTACACAGGGAGCCAGGAATAAGTTTTCTTTTGCATTGTTAGTAAATTCTAATAACAAGGAAACCTAAAATAAACTGATTATAGGGTAGCCAGACAACTCCCATGCCTCTTTTAGCTACAACCTCCCCAAAGACATCTTACTCTATCAAAATTTTTATATAACCGTCTTGTTCAAAATAGTCGAAAAGTCAAATGACTACTCTTCCAGGGAAGACAAAACCCCCTATAGTCCAATGTTTCCTGTTTTCCCCAAAACTCCCAAAACCTCCATGGTTTCTATGATAGTTTTTTTAACTTCTGTTCATTTTGGGTTTCATTTATTCTTTAGTGGTAGTTTTTGCTCATATTGAGTTTGAATTAGTTGAGAAATTTATTTCTGCTGCTCCTTAAGTTTAAAATGGCTCTTTACTTTTCTTAGAAAAACTTTTTTTGGAATTTTTTTTTTAAACTTAATTTAAAGAAAGCCCACATAACGTATTCACTAAAAAATATTAAATTAATTTTGACTTCATTGGTTTTTGAGACCCTATAATGGACAGAAAGATGATTTTCTCCTATTGATAATTAACTTTCATTGTGAATGGACTGAATATAAGGGACTTTAAAGAAGACAGCCAACCCAGGAAGAAGATTGATTTTTGGGTTTTCAATACCTAAAATGAGTATGCCTAAAACCTTCACAAGTGTGAGCTTGACAACTTACTAAAGTTTTTTGGTGGTTGAATGGTCTAACAGTGCATAAAGGGCGAACACACATTTGATTGTCTGTACACAGATAATTATTCACACATTTTGTCTAGCTGGAGTAACAAGTGTGGGGAGTAGCCCCATTGAAGTCCTTAAAAATGAATATGAAGCTAATTCCTGACAAAAGCTGCCACCCCACTCCCTTTAGCTAGCAAGGTCTTTTTTCATTCTCTATTTCAAGGATCAGTAAACTTGTATAACTTCTGTGAAGTTTGTGGTTGATATGGGTTTTCTTTAGAAAAGATTGGAGCTAAGACTTACAAATACTATATCACTTTGCATGTATAAACATATAAAGAAGCATATCAGGATAAATAAAGAAGCATATAAGGATAAATAAAGAAGCAGAAGAACTAAAGGATAACTAAGCAAGTGGTTAAATGTTCGTGTTGTCCATCAGTTTCTTAGCCTATGAACACTAAATAGTTCAAGAAGTAATTAGGAACTTTTTCTTTTTTGGGACAAGACATATACCTGCTTCAATTTGGGCCAGTAAAGCTGGCAATTTCCCATTGAAGATGTCCTTCCTTTGGCCTTTTTCCAGGTAAATTAACTGGATCTATGTTTTTCATGGATTGTCTTATTTTCTTTTCTTTTCTTTCTTTTTGTTTCAGTTACTCTACATAATTGTAATGAGCCACTTGTACATAATGCCAGATTTAGTGCCACTTCTTCATTGCCTGGAAGAGAACCAGAACAAGCTAAAACTGAAAGTAAGTAATCTATAATTCTATCATTCTTTTTTCTTTTTATATCTAGGTGTGTACACGGTGAAGGGGAAATTCTTCCTGAAATTGCTCCACCAAGGGATTCTCCTCCCTCCCACCACCACTATACATGCATACTTTTTCAAAGTCTTGTAACTGGTTTTACAATATTACCATGTAATGTTATATATGATTTATATTTTTTACTCAATGTCAACATTCACTGGTGAATGTGCAAAATTCTTTTTACGATGCTTTGATTTAATTAGCTTTGTGAATCAGCTTTTTAAGTCTTATGCAAGCTTTGATGGTAAAAGTTAGGATAGGCATGGTTGGGTTTGGTTAAATTTGGTTATAAGTACCAGAAATGGGTTAAAAACCTTATCTAACCTAACTTATCACCATCAAACCTTGCATAAAACTGTAAAACGTAACTAACAACACTGACTAAATCGAAGCAGTAAATCAAAGACTAAATGTCAGACATACATTGTTGAATGTTGAGATTTATTTCGGACATTCACGATAACACATATATATATATATATATATATATATATATATATATATATATATATATATATATATATATACTAGCTGTTGGGGTGGCGCTTCGCGCCACCCCAACACCTAGTTGGTGGGGGCACTTCGCGCCCCTCCCAAGCCCCCCCGCGCGCGTAAGTCGTTACGCGCCATAATAGTTACGCGCCATTGTAGTTGTGTCCCTTTTGTCCCGGTCGTCATTTATATCCCCCTGTTTCCCCCGGTGTCCCCGTTGTAGTTGTGTCCCTGTGTCCCGGTCGTCATTTATATTCCCTGTGTCCCGGTCGTCATTTGTATCCCGGTGTACCGGTCTGTATATACATTCGTTTTTTAGTTTTGTTTTTCTCCTTTTTTTTTCCTTTTTTTTTTCTTTTTTAGTTTATTTAGATTTTTAGATTTTTTAGTTTTTTTATTAGTTTTTAGTTTTTTTTTCTTTTTAGTTTTTTTGTAGTTTTTACCTTCTTTTTAGTTTTGTTAGTTTTTTTTTTACTTATGTCCTGGTCGTCATTTATACTCCCTGTGTCCCGGTGCTTTGTTGATTGCTAATCGAACATTCCTTTTGTCCTGGTCGCTTTCTCTTTGAGTGTCGTCATTTATTTTTTTCTTTTTTAGTTCTTTTAGTTTTTACCTTTTTTAGTTTTTTTTTAGTTTTTTAGATGAAAATTTTTTTAGTTTTTTCCTTTTTTTCTTTTTAGTTTTTTATTGGTTTTTACCTTTATTTTAGCTTATTTTTCAGTTTTTTCCTTTTTTTTAGTTTTTTTTTTATTTTTTATTTTTTTTAGTTTTTTACCTTTTTTTAGTTTTTTTAGTTTTTTTAGTTTTTTTAGTTTTTTAGCTTTTTTACTTTTTTTTATTAGTTTTTAGTTTTTTTGTAGTTTTTGCCTTTTTTTAGTTTTTTCAGTTTTTATTTAGTTTTTTATTGGTTTTTACCTTTATTTTAGCTTATTTTTCAGTTTTTTCCTTTTTTTTAGTTTTTAGTTTTTTTAGTTTTTTACCTTTTTTAGTTTTTTTAGTTTTTTAGCTTTTTTATTTCTTTTATTTAGTTTTTAGTTTTTTTTGTAGTTTTTGCCTTTTTTTTAGTTTTTTAGCTTTTTTATTAGTTTTTAGTTTTTTTTGTAGTTTTTGCCTTTTTTTAGTTTTTTTAGTTTTTTAGCTTTTTTATTTTTTTTATTAGTTTTTAGTTTTTTTTTGTAGTTTTTGCCTTTTTTTAGTTTTTTCAGTTTTGACGTCACCTGATCCAGTTTTTTCTAATTTTTTACCTTTTTTTTAGTTTTTTTAGTTTTTTTAGTTTTTTAGCTTTTTTAATTTTTTATTAGTTTTTAGTTTTTTTTGTAGTTTTTGCCTTTTTTTAGTTTTTTTAGTTTTTTAGCTTTTTTATTAGTTTTTAGTTTTTTTTGTAGTTTTTGCCTTTTTTTAGTTTTTTAGCTTTTTTATTTTTTTTATTTGTTTTTAGTTTTTTTTGTAGTTTTTGCCTTTTTTTAGTTTTTTCAGTTTTGACGTCACCTGATCCAGTTTTTTCAGGTGACGTCACCTGACACATCCACAGACAGACAACTTATTTTTATATATATAGATATATATATATATATATATATATATATATATATATATATATATATATATATATATATATATATATATATATATTTCTTAGCCAAAATCTCACATGACCTATAATAAAGCATGCTTTTTATATCTTCAGAAAATTTTTATCAGAAGAACTGTAAAGATACCTTCAGCAGAACTTTATGCTAGAACATAATCTATACTGAATAGACGAGGTGTTCTTTCAGGATTAATTTATTTATTCGACAGTAGACTCATACAATGTTTGTCATCAATCTGCATAATACAATTCAGGTTGCTTAGTAGTTCAGTAACAGAGATATTGAGAAAATTAGTTGAGTCCATCATTGATTCTTTTTTTTTACTCACAGCCACAATATATGAACTATCAACTAATGTTTCTTCGAAAACCAAATCTTCAGTCTTTTGTCCGTCAGCATTTTGTTGACTAAATTGGTTTTTCTAACTTCTGATATCACAGGCAAAAATTGTCCACTTTGAAAGAATTTGAGGCATTGACAACTTCAAATTAGGATGCACTTGGAGAAAAATAAGGGAATTGGAATAATGAGATAAGGAGGGAGTTTTAAGTAGTAATCGGTTACTATATCATGATCATCTTCTGCAAGTAGGGTTTGGCTTCTTTTCTCTACCGAGTGTACTGAATAATTGCCGCTGGTGTAATTGAAGATAAGATTAGTTATCCTTTTATATGAACGAAAGAAATGAAAGAATGTTGGCAAGAATCGTTTGTTAGACTATGGTCGTCTTCAGGAATGAGGGGCTGAATACTTATAATGCTATTTTCAACAACCATGATTATATATCAGAGAGAGAAAGCTCAGTTGCAACATGCTTTACATATAGTTTTACTGTAACGTCATTTAGGGTTGTAACCTACGAATATGACATCATGCACCATCTTGTGTATGAAGATGCAAATTTCTTGGCATGAAATTGATTTTATTTTAAATATTGGATTTTGCTAATTACTAAAGTATGTAGACTTAGCAATTTCCTTTAATATGAGCCCTTAAACAGCTCTCTTTGATTTTCCAGTGCCCTGCTAGGAGCAAAGGAAAAAAGTGGACAAACCAGCCATAGGACTGGTTTTCAGACATGATGGTTTTAATGGTGTACTTTTTGTTTCAATCCGGCGCAATTTTTAGGGGTTTTGGGCTGTTTTCTGAAATTCTCTTAAATTTATTTTCAAAATTACATTTTACTATTAAGACTAATTGCGGTAATAGTTACCATTCCTGAATCATCCAGAAATGCTAATCTTTTATTACTTACCATTTTTTCCTTTTAAAACGAGTTTTTGAATATTTGGTTACTATCGGCCGTGGTTTGTCCTTTACTTTGTTGCAGCTACTGCTACAATCGTGATAATTGATGTAGATGATAAGTGTATAACTTATATTTTTTTTATACAAAATTCCTTCATGAGATACACTATTTTTAGAATTTTTTGAGGATTTGAGAATTTTTAGAATTTTATTCTAAAAAAACGATACAAATTTAGAGACAAGGGAGGAACAAAAAAATACCATTTGCGCTTGTACGGTTTTCTTATGTTATGTGTGGGTGTCATTTTTTACTAGTTGACACACCTTGTTTCCGACGTATTTGAGAGCAAGTAAGATAAAAAAAAAAAAAACAGGTGCAAGTGAGATGCTTGTTCCTTGGACAAGGTTATGTTCAGGGATGAGGGGCTAGCGACCTGTGTAAATGAGTTTTACCCTTGGTTTGTCCATCTTCTACGGTATTTTGTTTCTCATAAGTTGTGAATTGCTTAATAGTAGGCTATCTAACTCCATAGATAATACATTGCTATTATGTTCAAGATAAATAGAGATAGCTGAAGTGGCTGCGAAGTCAGTATATTAGGTAAATACCTACTTTTGTCATCTTGAATTTTGTTGAGTTTACGCTTCTATGTCTATGCTTGAGGTTGAGATGTACAAACGGCATCAAAGACTGATGTTAAAATAAAAAAAAAATGTCTCACTGCTAAACAAACTGGCGCTTAAGCTTTGCTCTGTTATTTAAAAATAGTAGTTCTCATTTAAGAAAATGAATTTTTTAACCAAGAGACTGGAAGTTCTGTTTCAACGGTGAATGATAAATTTTAATGCTTGTTGAGAGTTTAACTTCTGTGTTAATAATGTTCATATTGGGAAAAAATCGCAGTAAGAGACTGAAACAGGCTAAAGAGTTGAAAGTAGTAATTAGTATCTGATATGCATATGAGGACGAGAAACATTTATTTGACGAGGATTTAGATGGTCTAAGCATATTAATGGAGAGTAAATTTAGTTTACTTTATTTTTTTTTCCAAGAATCCTCCAAGAATTTTAAGATTTAAACAATTTCGAAGTTGTTAACTAATGTGTTAACTTGAACATTAAGAAAAAAAAATGTGAGACTTGAAAATGATAATCGTCTGCTTGTCCGAGGTTGTCTTTGACGACCAAGGGCTTGCAATTTTTGTTATTTGGTATAACCTACGTGTTGTTGTTTTCTAAGATGCATTTGAGGCTAGGAATAATTTTCATCTTTATTATGAGTAGTAATTTTTAATGAAAATATAACGGGGTATGTTCATCTTCAGGATCGAGGGGTTGCATATACGGGGAAATGGGTGTATTTTTTTGTAAGTATCTGATGCATATTAGGGTAGAAAAAATTGTCTTGGAAGTGAAAACTTAACGATTATGTATAATAACGCAACAAAATGACGTTCTTTCAAAATTATTAGTAATAGGCCTATGTTTCTGTTGCGATCAATCGGTAATATACATAGAATCAAACTGTTCTTATCATGAAAAAAAACACACACAAATAAAGCCATAAATGATACACTGAAGCTATGTTTTTCACTATAGACGATGCTGTAGCGGTGCTTCAGATACATCGGAAACTAGTAACTGGCATTGTTCGGGGCAAAATAGCGTAATGTTAGCTAGCTTTCAAATGGTGTATTTTTAGAAATAACAGCAGCGATTGATTTAGGTTTTATGTTGTGGGAGAAAGTAGTAAAGCGTTAGTTTATTATATACAGTCTATTTTTCAAGTAAAAACATTGATTATGTCTCAGGGCGTTGGGGATGAAGTTGAAGCACGTAATATGAGACTATCTTTAAGATACGTTTTATTATTTTCTTTTATTTTCTAGAATCGGATCAGTCCAAACAGACCTCAATTTAAAAGTAAAAAATAATATTATAAATAGAGTAAAAACCAGTAGATATCTTGGATTTATTATTGATGAGAATATTTCGTGGAAAGAACATGCCAAATTAATTGGTAAAAAATTTTCAAGGTCCCTTAGAGTTATCCGCCGTCTTAAATTCCGTTTCCCTAAAAAAAATCCTGAAAATGATTTATCATTCTATTTTTCATCCCCATTTGTCTTATGGATGCTCTATATGGGCAAGTAACTTCATCTCATGTTCTAAGAGAATCCAGATCATCCAAAATAAGGCCATTGAAATTATATCACCTCTTCAGCATTCAGATAACATTAACCTCCATTTTAAACTTACTAAAATATTTGACGTGTCAAAGACTAGGGATTTTCAGATCGCAATTGTTTGTTATAAATATTTTAACAACCTCCATCCATCATCATTTGAAAATCTATTCACTTTAAATCAAGATTTGCATACTTACGAAACGCGAAATTCATGTGACATTGTCCACGAGACACCGTCAACAAAAAGAGCTCCTTTTTTAATTAGATTTTTTGCACCAGCTATTTGGAATTTAATCTCCTTGGAAATCTGGGACTCGAATAACCTTATTACCTTCAAGCGAGCAGTGAAGGGTCATTACAGAAATACTGTTTAGATTTGAATATCTTGCGGTCCTCCTCTTTTCGATCTTTTTCTTTTCTTTTATTCTTTCTCTTTGTCACCCACCTTTTTTTCTTTTTTTGGTAAATCCAGTTGATTAGTTGTTTCTGTTTGTTGACTGTTTAATTATTCTTTAGTTAAGTTTCTGCCCTAGCCAAGCACTTTTTGTGCTTTCCTGGCAGATTATGTACAGCAGTTATTTGTTTTTGTTTAAATATATATGATTGAATTGAATTGAAGTAAGTTCTTCTTGGGGCATAACACTTTTAAGGTTTTAAGAAGCTGGCAATTACCGCGTTTAGTGGATCGCGAAGCGGCAAAATCGAAGTGTTACCTTTTATCACTCTTTTAATATAGTAGATCAAAGTTTTGGCAATTACTGGTTGCAGCCCAGTTAACAAAGACAGTTTAACTTATTGTTTTCTAGAAGTGATAGGTAATATAGCAGTAATAAATGAACCTTATTATGGATTTCTGATTGTGCATCCTCTTTATTTTTTAATGTTTACTGTAGAGTTTGAAGTTTTAATCGTTCCAATATTTGGGACTGTTGAAATGAACTCCGTTAAAGTCCCAAGATAATATACTAAGTTGTTCCACCTGTGTTATAATTCTTTTTTTCCATCCCTGTGACTAAATTTTGTTTAGGCATTTGCTGACCAACACTACTTTTCAAGTGTCGTATAAGAGTATTGTGAACAGATTAAATTGAATTGTGTAGCCTGAAATTGAAGTGGTCAGTGATACTGGTTTCTGAATTATAAAACTATGGAGAAACCTTGTTTCAAGTGGATATGTAACATAAAAAACATACACTTGGACAAAGAACTGTTATGTAAGTGCATTGCTCGTATAGCTGAGGACGATAAGTCTAGAATTGGAAAATTTACAAACAAGAATGATGCTGTTTCCTGCCTCATTGGAAGGTTAATGATACGAAAATATGCTACCAGTGCTTTGAACATCGCCAATGAAGACTTGGTAATCAAAAGAGATGATAAAGGACGACCGTATATACAAAATGGCAAACCTCTAAATTTGAAAAATTTAGACTTCAATGTTTCACATCAGGTACAATTTTTACTTTTAATTTCTTTTTCTTTGCATATTCCACTGCACTTTTGCCTAATACTACCTAAAAATAGCATTACTTTGTTTGAATGATTTGATTGAATAATGTGCTGGATACGAACATGATGAATACGATCATGAAATTTAGTTTCACAGTTATTATTTGACTGGAAAATTTTTTTCAACTAATATAGAAAAGGGCACGGATTTTTACATTTCGGCCGTACAATAAATAGCCGTCTTCAGAGAAAGAATTAAGTAAAAGCTAAAATTCGGACCATAAAATAACTGACTTAAAAATCCTAATTTTTAAAACACCTAATGTGTTTATATGGCCGATGTTCGTATATATTAGTTCACCCGTTACTGCATTAGTTGAGATGATTCTTCGTCATTAGTCTGACTTAGTTCTGCCTCTTGTAAGTTTTAATATAATTTTGACAAAGGGGAAACGTATCTTTAAACTGGAAATTGATAATCAAGCAATCTCCTCTTGTTTCTGCTGCAAATATAGTGTTTTTAGACAATTTTTGCCATTTGGCAATAAGCTTCGACTTGATTCATTAAATTCTATGAAGTATGTTTTAAATTACTTCGGAATGATATTTTGGTTGTAACTAGGGGGTTTCATAACCTACACTATTCTGTTTAATCTACTTCAAATTTGGCATTAGCTCTCTCACTGGAAACCAAAAATAGTATCACCACAAACTATAACTCCTGATTCTGTTTTAAAAGAAGAGTTTATATTGTTTCTTTTTGGTTTGTTTTTTAGTGCTTTCAAATGTGTGGTAAGCTTCACATTTTGACATTTCTTCTAAAGTTTCCTTTTCTCCTTGTTGTATCTATCGTTGAAACATTTTCCTGAAACTACTTCAATAAACGCTGAAAAGCTACCCCTTCTTCAACTTCTATGAATTCTGTATAGAAGTACTCTGCTTACGCTTTTTTACCAGCATAGCTGATAGGGTACAAGTCTCATATAGTTCACTGTTTACTGTTGGCATATACAAATGGAGAGGGTACCTCTGGGCCTGCCCTCCCTACACTGCAGAATTGTTAAAGTTTTGTATAAATTCTTTTTTGTTATTTTGAAGGATTTACTTCTCCACCCCTGAAAAAATAAAATAAAAATGTCATGTAACTGAATATAAGAAGCACGTCCGATGAATGGTCTCGGTGTGAATACTTTAACAAATTTCACCCGATAATCCGTCACCTGGCCTCCAAATATAAGTAACCAGGAAAACGATTCTCTTGGAAGCTACCAGAAATATCTCAAAAATGAAAGCTGGGTTAATCCCTGCTCCATATACGTTAGAATTGTTAAAGTTTTGTGTAAATTCTTTTTCATTATTTTGAGGGATTGGTCCCCTCTCCTCCAAAAAAAGAAAAATATGGCACATACGCAGGGGCATGCTTGAAAACGAGTTTAATCAAACGATCCGTCGCCACGTGGAATGGCCTCGCGATTGGGGTAATCCCAGAAAATCCTTCTTGTAGTGTTCTAGAGAAGTGACAAAACAAAAATCTCAAAAAGAAAACTGAGGTAAATACCAGGACTACTGGGAAATCGTCAATTGTGCTTTAGCCTGTAATAAAAAGAAAGATCAGGGGAAAGGGGGCCTCTCCTTATGCGAGTTTGAAAGACTCAGTGAAAACTTGAAAAACTCCTGCCTATAATTGTTGTTTTGTGACACAAACCTCCTGAAGGAAAATTCTTCTTATCATTTGAACATTATATATGTGTAGCAGTATGTATTTAGATTGCACTTTTGATCATGTTGGCTTGTCAAACACGTGATCACGTGCTTGACTTAGAGCAAACTTCAAAGGAAAGATGTTAGAAAATTCAAATAGAAAAATTTACCGATGGGTTTAAAACGTGTCAACATGTACATGATTGCTTGTTAATATTTGGCCAAAATAGATGAAGTCAATATTATCACCTTTATTTTTTTTAGCTTAAAAGCTGCTCGTGGTAATACCTCATACCATTAACAGGGTTTGAGAAATTGCGCTTATACACACTATTTTAATGATTTACATTACAATGAAAGCATGCAAGAAAAAAGGGGGCTTTTAAAAAAGTGAAAAGTTTATTTTGGTTTAAAAGCAAAAAGAAAAGTGTTTTTGCATGTTAAAACGATTTGTTGCTTTAGAAAAAACGTCAGAATGCCTGATCTTTACTCCAAGTACAACTTATTGTATTTGTTGTCTCTTTCCGTCTAAAATGGCCAAATTAAACCTATAATAATAGAAGACTAAATCTATATATATAAAAATAAGTTGTCTGTCTGTCTGTGTGTCAGGTGACGTCATGTTTCTGTTTCGACTGACGTCATGTTTTCGACTGACGAAATTACGAAATTACATTGGGACACAAATGACGACCAGGACACCGGCACATAGGGAATATAAATGACGACCGGGACACTCAAAGAGAAAGCGACCGGGACACAAGGAATGTTCAATTAGCAATCACCATCAACAAAACACCGTCAACAAACCATCACAAATGACGACCGGGACACAGGGAGTATAAATGACAAAAAAAAACTAAAAAAAAAGGTAAAAACTACAAAAAAACTAAAAAGAAAAAAACAAACTAAAAACTAATAAAAAAAAACTAAAAAAGCTAAAAAACTAAAAAAACTAAAAAACTAAAAAAAGGAAACAAAAAGAAAAATAAAGGAGAAAAACAAAACTAAAAAAATAAAAATAAAAAAAAAACTAAAAAGAAAAAAGAAAAAAAAACTAAAAAAACTAAAAAAAATGTAAAAACCAAAAAAAAAACTAAAAAGAAAAAAAGGGGAAAAATACAAAAATTTATTTCATCATTTACCATTTCAAAAACGAATGTATATACAGACTGGGACACCGGAATACAAATGACGACCGGGACACAGGGAATATAAATGACGACCGGGACACAGGGACACAACTACAACGGGGACGCCGGGGGGGCACAGGGGGATATATAAATGACGATGGGGACACAGAGAATGTTCGATTAGCAATCACCATCAACAAAGCTCAAGGGCAATCATTAGAATCATGAGGTATAACTAAAAAAAAAACTAAAAAAAAGGCAGAAAACTAAAACCTAAAAAAAAGACCAATTCAAAAACGAATGTATATACAGACTGGGACACCGGGACACGAATGACGACCGGGACACAAGGAATATCAATGACGCCCGGGACCCTCAAAGAGAATTCACAGACTGGGACACCGGGACATAAATGACGACCGGAACACATGGAATATAAATGACGACAGGGACACCGGGGGGCACACGGGGATATATAAATGACGACGGCGACACAGGGAATCGTCGATTAGCAATCACCATCAACAAAGCTCAAGGGCAATCATTAGAATCATGAGGTATAGATCTGAATACGGATTGTTTCCCATGGACCATTATATGTTGCATGTTCAAGAGTCAGTAAACCTGACAATCTATTTATATGCACAGACAATGGGACAGCAAAGAATGTTGTATATTCGCAAGTTTTACGTAGTTAAAAACATATATATATATATATATATATCTATCTATATTCACAGGTGGGACATAGGGACACAACTACAATGGCGCGTAACTAATATGGCGCGAAACGACTTACGCGCGCGGGGGGGCTTGGGGGGGGGGGGTGCGAAGCGCCTCCACCAACTAGGTGTACCCAAACAGCTAGTACTATATAATAATTACACTGAAATAAAGGCATGAAGATTAGAATCATCTGGTTTATCTTCTCCGCTTTGAAGAAAACTCAGTTCTTCGTCTGTAAAAAGGCCAATTCCCAAAAAAGCGATTTTCAATGAAATACCAAAATGGGATACTTTTTGAAAATTCTAGGGGCAATGAGGGGAAATTCCCCTCAATACCCCTCCCCAATTGATGCTGTTAAATTGAATTTAAGTTTTTGGTTCGGAAAATACCATTTGAACAATCAAGATTGTATAACAGTTTTCAAACTAAAGATTTCACTCAAGACTGTTTTAAGCATTTGCTGAAATACGAAGAAACAGTTTTTTTTGTAATTTACTTGGTGCAACATACATATGATGAAAACAAAAAAGAAAGTGCATTTCAAAATGGATTTTCCATTGTTGTTTCGAATAACCCTTCAACGATCAGCCTGAAGGAATTAATTCACCATTATAAAATAGTGTACTATACGCTTTATGTAAGTATTTACACGAACTTGAGTTTTTGGGAGTAGAATCGCTTTTTGTTCAGTTCTCGTAAGACCTGACGAAGCCTCTAATTCGGTTCGGACAGTTATATTTCGTTTGACTTTGTCAACTCTGTACTATTTGTTGAGGTGTGTTTGGGTTTAGTGACCTTAAAAGTATGTCCGTTTTTTGTGTTTTAGTGGAATAAGAAAAAAGTTTCATTTGTTTTTTTTCTTCTAGGGTGATTATGTTGCATTCATTGGCACTAAGAATGGGCGAGTTGGAATAGACATAATGGAATTTGAAAAAAGGCGAATGCAGAGAAAAGAGGAATTTTTTCGACTGATGAATAGACAGTTCTCCCTAAATGAATGGGGGCTTATTCGTTCAGCTGAAATTTATGATAATATTTTGCCTGGGTATGATCCTCAGTTAGCCACATTTTTTAGGCTTTGGGCTCTGAAAGAAAGCTATGTGAAGGCCATTGGAATTGGAATTGGTTTTGACCTTCAGAGAATTAGCTTTGAGCTGAATGAGTTTAATTTGTCAAGAGAGAAATCAATTTTGTCAACAAAAGTTAATGTTGATGGACAAAGGACTGAAGATTTTGTTTTTGAAGAAACATTAGTTGATAGTTCGTATATTGTGGCTGTGTGTGCAAAAAAAGAATCAATGATAAACTCGACCAACTTTCTGAATATCTCTATTGTTGAATTACTAACTAACCTGAATTGTATTATGGAGGTTGATGATGAGTATTGTATGGATCTACTATCGAAGAAATAGATTATTTTTGAAAGAACACATAGTTTATTCAGTATACATTATGTTTTAGCACGAAATTCTGCAGAAGTTTTTCTGATAAAAAATTTTCCGATGAGATAAGAAGTATGCTTTATTATCGGTCATGTGAGACAGTTTTTTTTTATATATATATTTTAATATACATACGCATATATATATATATATATATATATATATATATATATATATATATATATATATATAGAAAAGAGGCAGTAGATATACGTTTAAAAGTTTTTTTTTAATATTAGATCATTTTGAACATTAAATGCTTCGCTTGTATGAAAGTAACTTGAGCATCAAATAACTACACATTAGATAAATCTCTTGAAGTCCCTATTTAAAAGTATAAAATATTGCTATCGTTTCTGCTACTGGATGTCTTAGCTTCGATTCATCTTTGTTAAAGGGAATCATTTTCTAGCCAGCCCAGCCACTCGAAACAGAAATTACTCAAAACTTTATTTTTAGTCAAAGCAGTCAGGCTAGTATCAAACAATTTGTTCCCATTTAAGAGTGTCCCACGAAGCTTATATGGAAAAAGGAGTAGAGTATACTAAATTTGTATATTAGTTTTGTGTCTTATTGAATCACTGTGCTCAACGTGGCCCTAGTTATTGGACGAAGATACCTAGTTTCCTTGTTCCGAGTAAGATTTGCGTGTACCTTCATGCGTCATTTGAATTTTCAAAATTACTAGTCTGTACTTTTCTGTGTTGTTTAAATCATTGCTCCTTTTTTTGAATAGCTGGTGCATGGTCAGCGAAAAATTCCGACATAAACCAACATCTAGTCATAGAATTATCCTCCATAATGCAAATTGTCGGTATATCTACAAGGGGCAGAAAAGCGCCGTCAGAATTCGTCAGAGAATATGCTCTTTCTTATGGGTCGAGTGGTTTAGATTTCTCTGACTACAAGGATATGCATGGTGGACCCAAGGTATTTACTGTTAATGGTGGCGGTACTAACAACCTTCTTTTGGAAACACTATGCCTACTAACTGAATAAGCTTCTTTGAATTGTAGAGTAGTCCTTGCTAAGATCTAACATTGCGTTATGATAAATAAGGTCATGTCGGTTAGGAAGGGCTCTCAGGCCCTTCTGAATTTCTCTTATAGGGGAGCAAAAACCTTTGTTTCCTTTTACCCAAAAAGAGCATTTTACTTCTTTCCAACCGTCTGCCCTTGATTAAATAAATTTGGCTACTGGTTGAAATTTATCACATTGGTTGTAAGCAGATATGAATCAGATTTTTTCAAGTTTTGAAGCTAAGAAATATTGCTTATAACTTATAAAGAGTATCCGTCTAAGTCGATATCTTGGGAAATATTTTTTTATTGATGACAGGTGTAAGACCCCTCAAATGTAAGGGGCCTCAAAACCACAAATTGTGTCCTTGTAAAAGTTCCACAATCAAAATATACAAGTAAAGGAAAAAAGTCTTAAATGAAAATTTGCTTTTTATCAAATATATACTTCTATGAAAAATCATATGCATTTAGTGGCTGAAATGAAAGGCTTTGGACGCTATGATAAAAATCAAGGAACTTTCAAACACTTTTAATCAAACAAAACCTATTTTTTGTCTTAAATACAACATTTTATAGAAGAAGTGGTATGAAATTTCAAAGCTGCCCGCTGGTCCTCTTAAAGGTTGAAGGACTGGATAGACCTTCAACAATTAACAATTTTTTTTCCAGTGATATTTCACTTAATTTGTACTACTCACGTTTTTTGTTTGCAAAGCGAGTCTTTACGAATTTCAGTTCTAGTTTTCTTCAAGATTTGAACGTTTACAACTTGTGATACGAGCCCCCCTTCCCTTTCCTAGAAAAATATTTATTTAGCAAAGCTTTTTTGTGCAGGAATTTCTATTTTAAATTATGAAATTATGCATTCTCTTCTAGTGTGCTCGGAAACAGTGATTTTCACCCTCGTCTCTCTCGTCTTTCCTCTTAGGCTCGCGAACATTAAATTGAGAAAAAAAAATTCCTTCCATGCTTCTGTTGTCAATTACTCACTTGTTACGCGGCCTATATAGGGTGATTAATTGACCATTATTTACCAGTTCCGATCCAGATGATATGGATCTTTGGACAGTTTGGTTCAGTAGAGAAAGCTCTAAGTTGGACAGTTTCTGCATCATAAAAAGATTCCTCCACGGAAAACGTTTAACACATATTTTGTTTGTTCAAAGAAACCACTCTAAATGCAGAGGATTCAAATTTAAATTACCTTGAGTTTTAGGTGGATGGCGTCTGTTATAGTCCGTAATTATTTTTCCAAAATACATTTTTAAATTATCTAATAAGTTCTAAAACTTCTTCTTGTTAGAAATTTTTTGGCGAGTTTAAACTTCTCTTTGCTTATCTAGGATTATATAAATCAAAGCTCTTTTCTGATTACCCTTCATTAAGCCTTTTGTCGTTTAAGTGCTGATTTAACTTTGTGTCTTTTTCTTTTTTTTTTCTATTGTCATCAGTTATGTTTTTGTGAATCATGATTGAAAAATGATATGTTTACATGCTTAGAAAAAAGGTATGTACTGACTTATCAAGGTTACTTTTTTCCTATAAAAATTCAACTTTCTTGATTTGGAGAGACGACCGCTCTAATGATCTCAAAAATGTATTTTTTCTCTCGTTTTTCGTTTTTCTTTTTATCTTGACAAATTTTAAAAAGATTATATACTGCGCTTTTAAGCCCCACTTTTGACCTAGTTTGAGTAAAAGGGTGCTATTGTCATTTCGTCTTAACCCAGCACAATTTGGATTATTCATAACATGAGTTGAGTGTGTAGATTGTAGCTAATATATTGGTTTCTCAAAAGCGAATATCTGTTCACCAATAGCGTAAAGATATCTTTTTTGGTTGTTCACATGCATGGATTTGGATTTTAATAAAAACTACCATATGCTTTCTTTTGGTTTTAGTGTTTACTTGAAATAATCTACTTTAAATTAGTGTACCTTCCTTTGGGTATTTCATGTTCAAATATCTGTCATGTCTGCT
Source organism: Artemia franciscana (assembly GCF_032884065.1). Classification (NCBI taxonomy): domain Eukaryota; kingdom Metazoa; phylum Arthropoda; class Branchiopoda; order Anostraca; family Artemiidae; genus Artemia; species Artemia franciscana. The sequence goes on from NC_088877.1 coordinate 19,541,940, forward strand.
CTTTTTGGATGTAAGAAAAAATTGCCAAAATTGGTCTAAATCATGCTTTGGAGCTGCCAATATTAATTGTTTCCTCTTGTTGGTGCCTAGAAGTAAAGTGAGACAGGATACGGTCTCTTTTACATTAGCGCCTCTTTCCCACTTACAGTTTGAGCTACCTAGAGTTAGACTATCCGCAGTTTTAATAGTATAAAATAGGGCTGTCCATACTTTTGATTATATCAATGGCTTTGGCAGTGCCTTATCGATGCTTATGGATATAGCTAGTATTTTCCTAGACAAGAAAATATTTAAATTTAAAATGGTTTTTCATAGAATTAAATCAATAAACTGTTACGAAGGGTTGAGTAGGTATCGTCAAAAGCACTGGCATGATTGAACAATGTCATGGCAGCAGCATTCAAACTGCGAACCTCAAACGAATAAAAACACCCTTGTGTAAGAGAGGCCTGAAGGTTCGACGTTGGGAGCGCTACTAAGATATGTGTGACAGTCCGGATTCAAGGCTTAATCTCTGCAAAAAATGGCTGTTAAATATATTGCAAGTTTATTAGCCACGCTTTACGAATGGTTCTGTCTGCGTAATCCTAGATGTCTACTTTTGATTTTATTCACGCTCATAACACCATATTTACTATTGTTTTCCCATATAACATTGTAATTTTCAAGCTTCAGTTGCTAAATACTTGGTTTTAGCAGGTAAAGTTTTCAGCAAGGAATGAGTCCTCTAGTTGCCAACAAGTGGTACTGGCAACTTTGGATAATTAATCCTGTTAAATTATCCCATGTCGAAAATATTATTTTAATTCAAACTAAATAATCGAGCTTAAAGTTGGCAACGTTTTTTGTATCTTTAGGAGATAGGTGATATAAAAATCCCCATTCTAAAAACACTAGTGTCGGAAAAGCAGGAAGTTACTTTTTATGTTTTGCTTTAGGTACTCTAGCTTGGGTAGCTTCTAATCACAACGTATATCAAACCTTAGACATTCGTTTTGATATGCTCTATTCGATAAATTATGTTGAAACTTATGGTCAACCACGCAGCAGAAGCTTTGTCACTCACTACTCACTTGATTTTGGAGAAGATAAACACCTGCTTAGGCCACTACGTGATAATGATGGCGAAGTCAAGGTAGCATGATTGTCTGACTGCTTTTTCTGCTATCCAATAGCACGTTAGTTACGACAAATGTAGCATGTTCTTGCATTAAACCTTGTTTTACGTATGTGCCTCTTTTTGCTGCATGCACTTACGTTGAATTGTGCATGTCGCTCGTACCAACTGTCATGTCAAAGCCGACAGGCTTATAGAATATTGTGTTTTTGGATCCCCTTCAGGCTATATTGATGTTTTGTATTAATAAATGCATTTATTTACTCAATGCAATACAAAATTGCAACCAAATAATATGCCCCCAACGAAGAACTGTTCTTTTATATTGAAATACTCCATGCCAGGTCTTCATAGACCACTTTACTAAGTTCAGTAATCGCTGTTAATGTTTAAAAAGAATCGCTGTTAAAAAGAAATTAAGGTAAAGGAAAGTAAAGATTTTACAAGGCTCTAAAGTATAGAATCTTGGGAAATGTTGTAAGATCACAAACAATGCAGGTAGCCATACCGACTTTAAGATCTTGTACTAAGCATAAATTCAAATTTTTTTGCCGTTAACGCAAGCGGCATTGCTTTCAAACGTAAATAGCTATGACGACTTGAAACTTTTGTCCCAAGTATGTATTCAAATTTCTGGTTTAACTCTAATATTTTATGTATTTATGAATTACGAGCTAGCTCTATTTTAGAAATAACGTACCTTTTGACAAAATGAGTAAAGGAAATGCATCAACTTTTGCTTGTGAAACTAATTTTCAACATGGCCTCCTTTTAAATAATACATTTATTGTAGGATTGTTCCAGGTTTATAACCCCATATTCTCAGAACTTTGCCGCTTGAGACTTAAACCGCTCATTCAAGCCTAAGTGTCTCTCCATATCATCAAAGGGATGCGGGCTATGCCTTCACTTTTGGTATAAAGTGGCAGATGCTTAGTTCAAATTTTGAACTTGAAAGCTGATAACCCCTCAGATGTGAAACCTGGTCATGAAGTATCGAATGAGACTGGCCATATTTGAGTGTGTGTCATGATATTTTTATCAGCTTTGATAACAATTCATATTATCTCTACGTGCTTTCAAGCCTAAGTGTCTCTCCTTATCATCAAAGGGGTGCGGGCTATGCCTTCACTTTTGGTATAAAGTGGCAGATGCTTAGTTCAAATTTTGAACTTGAAAGCTGATAACCCCTCAGATGTGAAACCTGGTCATGAAGTATCGAATGAGACTGGCCATATTTGAGTGTGTGTCAAGATAATTTTTATCAGCTTTGATAACAATTCATATTATCTCAACGTGCTTTCAAGCCGCTCATTCAAGCCTAAGTGTCTCTCCATATCATCAAAGGGGTGCGGGCTATGCCTTCACTTTTGGTATAAAGTGGCAGATGCTTAGTTCAAATTTTGAACTTGAAAGCTGATAACCCCTCATGTGTGAAACCTGGTTATGAAGTATTGAATGAGATTGGCCATATTTGAGTGTGTGTCATGATATTTTTATCAGCTTTGATAACAATTCATATTATCTCTACGTGCTTTCAAGCCGCTCATTCAAGCCTAAGTGTCTCTCCATATCATCAAAGGGATGCGGGCTATGCCTTCACTTTTGGTATAAAGTGGCAGATGCTTAATTCAAATTTTGGACTTGAAAGCTGATAACCCCTCAGGTGTGAAACCTGGTCATGAAGTATTGAATGAGATTGGCCATATTTGAGTGTGGGTCATGATATTTTTTGTCAGCTTTGATTATCTCTATTTGTTTTATCTCTATGTGCTTGTTTCTAGTTTTAGGAAATCAAGAAAAGCTCACTATTGACAAACGGTATGCCATCTGATATTTAAAGTGGTTATGGTTATCATGATATTTTTCGTTGGTTTGTTGTTCGTACCTGAAATTGAAAAATTGCCCAGCTTACCCCCAAGAACTAACACAAACCTTTCGTTCAGTAACGTAATTTCATCAAAATCCTGGGAGGGGGGCAAAGTCGGAGCCAGTTTTCCCAAATCAAGTGAAAATGACATTGAAAACGGAACACTGAGCCATATATTACCATAAACGCAAAGATATACTAAAGAAAATTGTCCTGTTTCTCTGGATGCTTGAATTATGGAGGCTTATATTAGTTTTACAAGATTTTTTTGTAGAAACTAAATTCAGCTGGGGGCAAGCTGAGGTCTGGGGGGGCAGACTGGGGTCGGAGGGGGCAGATCCCCCCTGCCCCATAGAAAGTTACGCCCCTGCTCTTGTTAGTGTGCGTAAGTCATTAAGTAAGAAACAATTTGATTCATGCTAATCACACGTTCAAGGATTAAATGCAAGTCCCTTTCTGAACGGCCCTTGTATTTCGTAACTCTTGCTGGGCATCTAATAATTTATGCAGTCTGAATGAGATGTATCCTTTCTTTTCTTAATGTCTAGGCTTAAGAGTCAGATTTACCTGGGTTTTTGACTTGATAAACTTGACAAATGGTATTGAAAAACAAATATGCACCACCTATCAGAAGAGCTGTCATGCGTGGCATAATAACATGAAGTGTATTTATGTCGGTCTCATTGCCTCCTGTTTAGAATTTCTACGCTTTTCTTTCTTAGTTTTTACGACTTTTTGCGGCATGAAAAAAAATTCTGTCAGACTTATGGTATTCCTCACTGGGATGACTCCATAGCCTATTCGTCTTTCCGTGTAGCTTATTTGGAATCTTTTTTCTTCTTGTAATTGGTATTTCATTTCATTTAGGAAGATGAATTAGCTACTTACAGCTTAACTGAAAAGAATGCAGAAAAAGTCTCAATTCATCTGGGAAAACGAAGTAAAAGAAACATGCTACTAATGCGGTAACGTGTGCTGAAGAGAGGACTTGTTAGAAACCGGCTAAAACTCAAACTGATCAGTTTTGGCTATTGCTTTCAAAACTAATCTTGGTTTTTGAGACAACGGTCTAGCGTTGCTTAATTAAGAAACGTCCTTGATCAAGTTAATAAGAAAACCTAGCTAATTTTTTGATAATTTTTTCTTCTATGTTCATCTCTTTTTTAATTCCTAATAGCGAGTTAAATCGAAGTGAATTCAAGAAATGAACTTTCCAAAAAGAAATGACAGAGCTTATTAACAGAACTAATTTTTATACCGAAAATATCACTTTGACATTTTAATAAAAATGGTAATACTAAAACAATGAGAATTGAGCATGTTTTAATATCGTTTCGGTAAAAGTGTATTTCTTCCTCTGGCTAGAAGTCCGTAGTTTACCTAGTTCCCTGAAAAGAAAATTGTCAACACTATGCTAGTCAAAAAACAAATCTTGGACCTTCTTGTGTTTACTTTACCTTTTTTTTCCATGTTTGAAATTTAAATCTGAGTAATTTATAACAAAAATATACCATCTATTTTATTATTTACGTGGTTTTGCAAGAAGGCTGAACATTACCATTCACCTTGAACTAAAAATTGTATTAAATACTAGCACAAAAGCCACTCACCAAGTCAAAATCGGGTGGAAATACCGCAAAGTCGGCACTTGTTGTTGATCTACCGATAAATGCTATTATAGAAAAAAATCAGAGTTACTCCATCTTAATATAATGTCTTGGTTAATGAGTCATTGTTTTGTCATTCTTTATTGAATTTATTCTCTTATGTGCTACTTGTCTTAAGATGAACGCAAAGTTTATTCTGTTTTATTTGTAGATCTTTCGGGGTAACAGAGATGGCGATAGACCACATAGGAATAATTTTGATACGCCTATAGTTGCTCAATATGTACGAATCCGTCCTCTGCGGTGGCAAGATCGAATTTCGATGCGTGTTGAACTATATGGATGTCCTTACCGTAAGTGGATTCGTAGTTTTTTTTTTTAGATAGTTATGCTAAATTCGTAGTTGCTTTAAACATAGTTTTTACGTCGTCCTCTCGGGAATACTAAAAAATTAAAGGAAGTGAGCTGATTAATACCAAGTATCCAAGCATTCTTCCCCGTAAGTAAATCCGAATTTTCTTGGGCTAAAAAATACATTTTCAATATGTGTTCAGTGCTGTCAAGTGACCCTTTTCACTACTGCACCATCAAAATAGACTATTTCTCTGTCTAGTGATATCACTGTTTTTTTTTTTTTTTTTTTTTTTTTTTTTTTTTTTTTTTTTTTTTACGGTGCTAAAATTACAGTCAATATTTTTCAAGATTGCATTGAGGCCTTTTCCCCATTGATTAATGTACGTAATACGAAGTCTTATTTAGCTTGTCTTAGATAATCTTATCTGAAAAAGCGTGGACTGAAAAGGAGTGGAAAAGGGACTGAAAAGGAGTGGAAATCTTACAAGAATTACGAGTACGTGTGAATTTTCATTTATACCTATTTGATTTTTTAATCCAACGGGTTGTCTTATTGAAGTCATGATTAGAAGTTGTGACTCTTTTGTGTTCCATGTCTTCTCTAAATTAAAGTTTATCTATTGTTATTAACAACAGTGATTAAAGCTAGCCTGTTGACGTATATATCCTGTTTTAGCTGTTCTGACTAAAACAGAGAATTCATCTGTGAAAAAAATTTCGAGACTTGAATCCGATGCAACCATTGATTTGAAATTCCACACAGAAAACCTAGTTGGGATTTAGAACCCTGACATACTCAAAATTTTAAGGAATTTCATTCTAGATTTTTTGACTCTGAACGCTGATAAAATTGGCTTGAGAAAACAAATAACCAATTGGGGAGTAAAGGGCGCTGAAGAAAAAAATACAGATTAATCTCTTGAATAATTATTGGCTATATCTTTCAAATTTACAGAGAAAACCCGCCTATTTTAATATATAAGTAGAGCTAAGTACCAGCAAAATAAGGCCGCATGCTCTGTCGGTAGAGTATCTTAGTCTCGGAGTCGCGAGTTCAAGCTTGTCGCTAGGTGATTCTCACCAGCCACCTAGTATTACTATGTAAATGTACTCTTATGTTTCTTATTAAAAATATGTCTTCGAAAATAGGGGAGTCCTTCTCCCCTTAGCATCTTTATCATATGTTTGGTCTAAATATATTCTTCTGAATAAGGAGGTGCTAGAGATTAAATCCTCTCTCTATGTTGTTTAAAAGGACCTCGCGAGAAGTTGGTATTGACAAAAAAAGTGTTGTTTGACGGCTCTGTTTCTCCTCCCCCCTCAAAGGTTCCCATTGATGCTACCCCTATCGCCAATAATTGACGTGTAATAATGTTAGTAATGCAATAAGGTTAGTAATACTACATATACGTTCTATATAGCCCTTCATTTTGTATGGACTGCATAATTTTTTAGAGACAAATGTGGCACCTTATGACCATATGGCATTTGAAAATGGGAATATATTTAAATGTTTTTTCGATTGTTATTTGGTGATTGGCTACCTCAGAATTTTTACCTGATAGTAGTCTGGCTCTAATTGGGCCAAAATCGTTGTTTTCATCACAGAATGGTAGAAATCAGCATTCCCTTTTACATGGTCTCTTTCTATACTTAAGAAGAACAGTAGGAATTTGAGTTCACGTTAGAATGAGCCCATTGCCTACATTGTATAATAATTAGGTCAATATGATCAGCCCTGAAAAAAGAAAGGGGTTCTTGGGCATTATAATGGGACTCTTAGACATGCGGATGGTACAATTTTCAAAAAGAATTTTTTTTTCTTTTTTTGTGTTTTTCTTAAATTACTTAAATTTCTTAAATATGGGTAACTTTAAATTTGATGGATTTTATATGAATACTTGAATGCTGTAAAAATGAAATTCATTTGGTATATTAATTATTCTTAAAATTTTGTTTTTAGTATTTCGGTTACTATTGGCGATTTCACTTTTTACTTACAGTTCGCTACCACAGACTGCTTGATCTCTTGCTTACAGGGAATAGATATTGGTAGTTATAAATTTTAATTAATCTACATTTATTTATGTGTATCACCCCTATGTTCGCCATAGTTATCAAGTTTTTCTTCTAGAGAACGACACTTTGTATTTCAACGGCCGAGCTTATGTAGAGCGGAACCTGACAGAAACTCCTATAGCATCTCGAAAGGATTCAATACGGTTTCGATTTAAGACGAATAGAGCTGATGGAATCATTTTGTATAGTCAAGGATCACAAAGTGATTATTTGGCATTGCAACTTGTCAACAACAAATTGGTTTTAAATATCGACTTGGGTGAGTTATAACAGCTTTTAATCCAATACCAAAGATAAACGTAGAAGTCTTGACTTGGCAAGAAGCCATGTGTGTCTCGTGTAAGTTTTTTTCCCTGGCTATTTTAATGGAAAAATAGCTGTAGAAACTTGAAGAAAGGCTCACTATAGTTTGAATTGAAAGGTCGTGTTCCCTTGTAAAGATTGAAAGTGGTCAGAGGGCTACCGGCCCCCCTTCTTGTCCCTTTTATTTAATAGCAGTCCTTGTAACTTCAAATTGCATTTGATCGTAATTTCTACATAAGGGTTTCACTCAGAATGAAGAAAGGTACAAAACCGGAATAAGGGAGGAGGGGATAAAATGCCCACGGGACCCCAGAGCCAAGGGCTCTAGACGTGAATCCCCTCCCATGCTCAAACCCAAACTTTTAGCAGAAAGGTAGGAGCTGAAGAAGGATAATTGTTCGCCATGTTTTCTTCCTTGGACGTTTTTACACTGTAATAGGTTTGCAGTAGTAGTGGTTATTCACTATTTCATCCGTTTTGTCCGATTTCAATGTCCGTTTTGTAAGATACTCAATGACGCATAATTAATTATGCGTATATTAATTATATTATTATGCGACATAGTTAATATGACTGACATTCCTATTTTACTCAATTTTGCTATCTAATCAACATTTTCAGATTTTAAACTTTTTTTAATTTCGGAAAATTATATGAAATATTTTTTTGTTTGGATAAAAAACATCTACAAGTGATACGAAATTGCCGATAAACCATTGATGATATCTGTCCCAGGGAATCATTTTATTGCATAATAAGTAACACAGTGCACAAGGAGGCCGACACAATGTTTTATTTTTCTTCCTATTTTCAGATAACGACGCCAAGTTGTCCAGAATCTACGCCCGCGTTAATGTTGTAATGTTTTCGTGTGAGGACTACCAAGTCCAAAAACTGCCTGAGTCAGGAGTCAGTCATATACAGAGAACTGTGGCACGTGCCCCTTTAAGCTCCATAATTTTTTTTTATTTTACGTCCAATTCCGTATTCCCTCCTCCCCTCCCCTCCTCCCATTCCTGCACAAATAAATTTCTATACACGTGCCTCTGGGAATTCTGCTTCAAAATTGACTTCTTACAGCATTTCATAGAAGTGCCTTTTCGTTATTGCTTTTGTAACATCAAAGCACAATTTTATTTACATGTGAATTGTGTTGAGTACTGTGACTTAGTTTTATTGTCTTAATGTTTAGAATTCCTTTCAATATTGACGATCATTTAACGACAGTTTAATACTAAAATAGCTATGCCTATTTAACCGACTATCTATAAAAAGGAAAAGAGACCTAGAAGCTCCTAACAGATTTAAGTCATTGAAATTAATCGTTGTAATGCCATCTCGTAATACATGCGAATTATATTGAGTTCTGTGGCTTGGTTTTAATATTTTAAGGGTTTAGATTTTTTTTAATATTGAAGCTCATTTGAAGGCAATTTAATACTAAATTAACTAAGCCTGTCCAACCGACTATCTATAAAAAGGAAGAGACCTAGAAGCTCCTACCTGATTTAAGTTATTAAAATTAATCGTTGTAATAACCTGTTGAAAAAAATTTGGTTAAAGTATATCTAAGGAAATTAACTTTCTTAGGTTATATCTTTTTTCTTAATTTTATATGCATCTTGCATCTTTGTGCCGAGCTGACGAGCTTTTTTGGACATTTCAGTCGTCTTATTCGTAACTCCTGTTTCTATTTCTCCTGCTTCTTTTCTGTTTTTACTGTTTCTATTTCTCTCGCTCAATGCTCCCTTCTATATACTATTTCTAGAGGCCCACCACTTAGGCTTATTTGCCAGTTCTTTATATTCCTGGCTAGTGTTTGTAAATTTGAAGTTTAACTAAAGGAAAATTTATAATGCAAAAAGACTTTCTCGTTCTTTCCAGTTATACATTTTTAATTAGTTGTTCACTTCGCTTTAAAGGTTCAGGAGTGCCTACAACCCTGCAGGTTGGAAGTCTGCTTGATGACAGTCTCTGGCATGATGTCGAAATAGATCATAACCGACACACAATTTTATTCTCAGTTGACAGAGTTATTGTCAAACAAAAACTTATCGGAGATTTCAGTCGACTTGATCTCAATGAAAAGGTATTTTTATTCATTCACTGTCCCTTTGCTTCCCTCTGTCTTTTTCCAGTAATATTACTACTCTGTGATTGACCGATTGATTTTCTTTGATTTTTTCTTATCGTTTTTTTTTTTTTTTTTTTCATTTGGAAATCCGCTTTTTCTTATTTGAATAATAAACAGGCACTAATATATTTACGTTTCTTCCCACCTTCAATCGTACACTATTAATATGCGGCTCTTAACTTAAATTTGAGTCAACAAGCACGTGTAAGTATCGAATAATTTCAATATGTAATATCTTTATATGTGAACCGGAAGACTTAATTCTAGAAATCACAGGTGTAATTTCTAGAATTTATACAATTAATCAATCGATGGGGTTTATTGTCAATTCAAAAAATAAATTACAAATAACAACAGTACTCAGTCCACTCCGGGACGCCAAGATCCTCAATCGTTCCCTTTTAAATATAATACGCAGCGAGGTCACTGCTCCTACTCTCAGAAACAACCATACCTCTCATTTATCCAACAAAACTACCAATTATCCTCCTGCCCTTTGCTCCAGGGGAAACCGCCTCATCATTATACCAAGAAAAAACAAAATGTTTTAGTTTACTTCTATCTATTTATATTTAAAACTTTATATAACAATCATTTTATCAACCATCATTTAACTAGTCTTTTCCATTGCTAATAAACTATAGTTTATAAATTCTTGATATCAAATAAGAGTAAATTGCCTTTCCACAGTTAAGAATTTATATTACTTATTTTTCTTATGGCTGGTTGTACCAGTGAGTTAGCTTATAAATAAGTCTTTTATATTTTTATTGTATTTTTTTTTGTTTGTGTGTGTGTATTTTTTTTATTGTCAATTTTTTTTTACTTATGAGTTTTTTGGTTGCAAAAATAAAATTTCTTCTTTTTTTGCTTGAGTTTTTGCAGAAGATTTTAAATTCTACGCTCAACCCATGTCGATATCATGGCCACTGAAAAATTATCAGGAGTCTTATGAATTAATCTTTTATTATCTGAAGGCTGTTTAAAGATGTTTCTGGTCCTAAAACATTTTTGTTTTTGCGTGGGTTTTGTGTTTTCAGTGAAAGCTAGTTTTTCAACATTCAACAAATATAGGGAAATATTAAGAATTGTCTTATCTGAGTTACTTTTATAGGTATAGGATCAGAACCTATAAAGGAGTAATTTCAGTTCGTTTTAAGTTTCAGCCTCAATTTTTATCTCCATCAGAAAAACATTTTTTTTATTATTAACCCTCTGTTAGAAAGTCAAGTTTTAGCGGTTTTTTCCGTGTTGATTTTCTGAAATTTGGGGAAATTCTTTTTCTGCAGCATTTGCCTTCATTGAAAGTTACTTTTTTTTTTATCTCTAATAGACGACAGGAGGAACTGCGAAAATTAAACTTACTCGAAAAAGTAAGATTTGACCAGGCGAATTCAACCAAAATGTACCGAAATATACCAGCAATTTTGTATTGTGCCATAAAATGTCTAAGTGTATATCATGTCCAAGGATATCTAAATTGCACCAAAAATAGTTAGGTTTTATCGCCTTAGTAATGCTGGCTATTATAGGTTGCATCCGATAGCCCTCCAAGCTTGAGAGACGTATCCACATTTTTAAAATACAACACAAGAAATATCTACTTGTTGTAAATTTTTGTACTATTGAATAACTCGTTTGTTTCTTAAATAAGAATATCTGGAAGTAACAAGGTCAAACGGAAAAAGTGACCTCAGTTTTTGCCCTTTAATTATTTGGATACCCAGGAAAATCAAAATTCAACAGAAAAAGGTTGCCGTAATTTCAGCCCTCCGTATTACTTGTGTTAGGTTACTCCTTGCATGACCAAGTTAACTCTTTTCTGGTTATTTGCATATCTTCGTTGTCCAAATTAAGGATTAATTGAGGTTCATTAATGCGGACTACGGCCTCTGTCTTTGGCTTTTCATTATAAAAAGAGATTTCTAATGGAGATCCTTTATGGATCTACATGATATTTCAGTAGGATCAGATTCATCTGGAGGGAGGGCTCATAACCATTATCCTAAGGGCCCCGAAAGATGTCGGTCTCTCTCTGGTTATTACTTTTTATGTAATTAACCCAAAAGCCATTCTGCAATTCTTGCCTTTTAAATACATCTTTATTTATTTTCTTCTTTTTATAGAATTCTATTTTGTATAATTTTATCTGAGGATTTATCTATCCTTCGGGTTGTCTAATGGTAATGTTAATTTTATTTATTTGTATTAGTGTTAAGCCTGGTATGATGGTTTGTGATTCTCTGTTTCTTAAAAGCTTTTTTTTAGTTTTACATTGGCGGCGTTCCAAACGTACGAGAAGGGATGATAGTGTCTGAGAACTTCACTGGATGCATGGAAAATTTGTATTTCAACCATACAAACGTCATAAGAGCCGTTAAGGATCCTTTCAACTCCATATTTCACCAGTTCAAGAGGATTAGCACACTTTATTCGTGTCCTGTAAGTCGTTGTAATCAATTTTCGTTGCATCCTCTTGCGTAAATCATTTTTAATTAATTCTAGATCTGAATAAGTTAGTTTTGCTAAGGCCAGAACTAACTGATATGGTAATTTATATTTTTCCCGGTTTTTGTAGAGCTGTATAATAGTGGCAATTGATTTAGTTCTTCTATGCTGATTAATTGTTGTAAAAAAAAAAAACACTGACACTTTTTTTTTCTTTAATTAAACCTGTCAGTCTGTCTGTTAGTCTGACTTTTCAAATGAAATAATGTCCATATTTATTTCAGTCATTTGTGGAAGATATTATACAAATGACAATTAAATAGAGACAAGTCCTTTTATCAGACAGTGAAAACAACGACAAAAACGGTTGATATTTCGTTCACATATCTGTCTAATAAAAGGACTTATCCCTATTGAATTGTTATTTTTATGTCATGGAAAGGTAATGTGATCTTCATAAATACCTACTTGGAAAATGTCTCAAAGTTCTGCCTATTTTCAGGTATAAAAAAGGTGAAGAAGTTTGGTTTAAATGTCAGAAATGCCTTCAGAACTTTTTTTTTTTTTTTTTTTTTAGTAAAAATAGTTGTACTGACAGTAGTCTGTGCTTCCATAATATTATGCTCTCCATCATGAATAAGCTTTTAGAGAAAAATTTCCCTTTAACCCAAAGCAAAACGTTCATAACTATCCTGTATAAAATACTTAAATCAGATTTATAAAATAAATACTGCTGCCTCCTAAAAATGGCCAAACGGGTTTTCTACAATTGTTTCTTTCCGGTAAATTACACAAGTCTTTTATTCTGGGAAAATAGTACAAATTTTAACTTGTTAGTCATTTTCACAATTTCTATATTACAGTTTCTGTATGGTTTTTCAAAAGAAAAATTACCATGTTTGACACACCAGCCATAAATATGTCAGAACCAAGCATGGTCTTGAATATTATCTATTCCCCCTAAAAGAAGGATATATGCCACTGAGCAGAAACCTTCTAGATTTGTTAGCCTGTTCCTATGGTATTTCCACAGAATTTCTATCCTTTTGCTAAGTAATGAAGTCTTGTTCTTTTTTTCTTGACTTATAAGTGCTCAAATGTACAAGTTTTCAAATTGTTGTTTTAGGATAAATTTAACGCTTTGGTGTAGTTTGTCGGTTCCTGGATATTGAAATAGCTTCTTTTTTCAATTACCTGTGATTCATTTTAATATACCCAAAATATTTCCAATTTGGTATAAAATACACAAGTGATATCTTCTTAAAGACACCTTAGTCACCATTGCGGATTTTTGCGAGGCATTTCATAGCGGTAGGCCAAGCTGTCAGCTATATTTAATGAAATCCAAAGTATTTTATTTCCAAGCATATAAAAAGTTACTTTCTCCTCTGTTTAGAATACTTCTCAATTCTTCGTAAATATGCTCCACTATTCAAGATTTGGTTTCATATTTAGACTTTATTTCCTATCATTATATATTATATATTTATCATTACGTTTCATTATATATTATATATATCATTATACATTTCAAACAGTAAATATTCCTTTTTTTAATCGAAACTTTACTCGTAATTTGCCAGTTGTTTGTCCTTTAGACAAACGGTTACTCAGTCTTGCAGATTTTCTATCTTATACTGAAATTTCACTCTAAGCCAGGCATACTTTGGGCTAAGTACTAATTATTTTGAGACTCTCTATTTGTCATAAATATAAATCATAGTCGGCACATCGTTTACTTTTATCTGGATGGTAGATGGGGTGTAATGATCTTGAAAATTGAACTCAGAAGTTCAAAATATTCCTCATGTTGCTAGTTTTACACAATCTTCAAAAAAGACCTTCTTTAGTGCCGAACTAAAATCCATAGATTGGATTTTTTTTGCTCATAAAAACTTAAAATCAAAGTACATAACCCAAACCAAAAAACAATAGTGAAAATGAAAGTCTTTCAGCAAAAACTATATCCATAGATTTGGTTACTGCCTTAATTGTTTTAAAAAGAAAATCCATAAAAACTAAAAACTAAAGTCCTTTAGTAGAAATTAAAATCCACAGACAAATCCACAGGCCACAATAAAACCTACACCAACCAAAAACCATGCCAAAACCAAAGTCCTTTAGTAGAAATTAAAATCCACAGACTTGATTTTTAAAAATCCATAAAATCTAGAAATCCACAGGCCACAGTAAAACCTACGCCAAACCAAAAACCATAGTAAAAACCAAAGTCCTTTTGTGAAAAACATCCATAGATTTGATTATTGATTTAATCATTTTAGATAAACTCAGATTGTAAAATACGCGCTGAAACTTGCTTATCTTAAGCAAACTATATTTCTTTAATAGTAAAATTAAAATTTTCTTTGCAGTAATAATTTCTGCTGTTCAAGCTAAAGCCTGTAATAGGTATTTCATATTCCGGCTATGTTTACAAATAATGTAGAATGACCTGTAATCTGAGAGTTGCTGTGACTTGCATTTTCTTTAAAAGTTTAGTGTATGAAACTTTATCATGACCAGTATTGTCTATTTTAGAGGGATCCCACAGTTCCTGTGACTTTTACTACGGCTAACTCTTACGCTCGACTCACCGGCTATGAAGCAATCGAAGCAATGACTGTATCACTAGATTTTCGTACTTTTGAAGAAAATGGTCTGCTTGTTTATCATCGATTCATGTCTCCTGGGTATTTCAAGGTCTGCTACTCATTTTTTATTTCATTTTCTTTTAATACAAAAATGTGTGTATTCAATTTTTCGGACGAAATCTATACTATATCTGAGACAGATCATAACATTATTTTAACAAACTAAAAGACGGATATTCGCTTCTCAGACACGAAAAGTTAAACAAATACGTACTCATGCAGAGGTGGTCATAAAAGATTATTTCTTGTAAATATACTCTGGATGTGATATCATTTGGATTTATATTAAGGTTCTTCATAAATAAGATTGTACAGGAAAAGTTTTAAACTTATATTTTTGCCTATGTAAGAAGTTGAGTAAAACCAGGGAATTGCAACAACTTTGTTTGAATTTTGCATCCACTGGATAAGACAAGGGTAGAGCTGTTCCTAGGGTTGGTGGAACCCGAAGGAAAGTTAATTATGGCGCACCACCCACCCACGACGCCCGGAGTAGCTTCCCATACATACTTTGAACGGCTCTGGATTAAAATGGGGAGGGTTAATTAATCATAGTTTTCTAGCATTTCTTATTAGTTCTTCTTGTTTTTTAAATCAATAAATTCATCATTTGTGAACATTCGCCCGAGAGATTTCAGCCGAGATTATTGGGTGACAATGTGCCAAGTTTTGTGATGTTAGAATCAGTGCTTGAGGCTGGGTACGCTGACGAAAAGAACTATAATAATAACTGTCTTTTTGCTCTTCAAAAAGGCGGGTTTTTCCTTAATTGATTGCGAGAAATCAAGACCGGAAACAAATTACCTTTTTTGATTTATTGATACAACTATCACGAAACTAATCAAAGCGCAAAAATCTTTCGCAAAAATTCCAATTCTATACTTAAGAATTTAAGAGATTTTGTACTATTTTTTTTATTTTCATTGATTAACGTCTTCTTTAAGGAAAGGAATGTAATTATTGCATTAAAATATTTTTCGAACGTTTAACAGGATAATATCAGAAATTTGGGGTTTTAATAATTGAAGAATTTTAAAAAATAATGTTTGGAACTGGTGTCAGGTGGCTACCCGTAGTAATTGCATTATTGCTTAATAGTCAGGCTTTTCACGTGGACATTATTCCTATCAAAATGACTTTTTATATGGACGCATAATTTCAAATTGGTACTCTTAAATTTTGCTTTTTAGATTCCTAGTTTGTCAGATTTTAAGGATTATTACAAGTTACTCTACTTTACAAGTATACTGGTGCTTAATGCCAGACTAAGCAAGTTTATTTATTTTATAGAGTTTGTGAGTAAAGAGATAAAGACAGTTTTCAGCCTGCTTTTAGACGCAAAAATAAAGAAACAAGAGGTAACGACGGTAGCAGTAGTGGAACGAGCATTTTTGGGGAGTCTTTAAAAAGGTTTTTAGCCGGTCTGTAGTTTCCCCTCAAACCCTTATAGTACAGTTACTAACATTTTTTTTTTTGGCGGGGGGGGGGGGGGTGATTCCTAAAATAGTTTGCTGACATTTTTTTTTCTTACAGGCCAGTGTTTCTCGAAGTCTGTGCTCCCCTGACCCTTTGGGCTCTGCAGCAGACTTTCAGAGGTCCTCTGGCCTTACTCTTTACTTGTTTAGTATTAAATTCTTTGGATTTGTCCAAGAATCACGGTAAAACCAAAAACAAGAATATGGACAGGTATAATCAGAAACATAATAACCACACCTTCGTAAGCTAATGTTTCGTTTTAGCTCTACTTGGAACGAGGCAAGTTAAAAGTCCAGATAGTTGCCGAACAGTCACCAAAGATAATACTTGATAACTTTGCACAAGTATTTAATGATGGCCTCTGGCATGCAGTGACACTTCAAATTGGTAGAAATTCAGTAAAGCTAACAGTTGATGGTACTACGGCCAAAACTACCCGGTTTTTATTAGTACGTTCTGGAGGCATTTATTTTATTGGAGGTAAGTTTTAATATTATTTTGAAAACGTGGCCAAACCTTTGTATTTAGCTTGGCTTTATTGTTAATACCTCTGACAAACGGCTAGTGCTCTTTTTAATAGTCGAAAGTGATCAGAG
This sequence comes from Artemia franciscana, assembly GCF_032884065.1. Classification (NCBI taxonomy): domain Eukaryota; kingdom Metazoa; phylum Arthropoda; class Branchiopoda; order Anostraca; family Artemiidae; genus Artemia; species Artemia franciscana. Next base: position 19,558,575 of record NC_088877.1, read on the forward strand.
GGCAACTACCCCCTCGCCCCCCACGCTCGACCTTTCCCCAAACACATCCAATCAAAATGCCTTTGAGGATGACATACCCCCCTCCCCACAGTTCTCAGGACAGGGTTGTAAGTTATGACCTGGGGCAACATAAGGTTCTTATAGAAAGGGTGGTCGTACATGCTTTGGAGAAGACCATTGGTTTTGTTAATCAGAAGTTTTAGTACCCTTTTTTAAGATTCAAAGCAATCAGAGCGCAACTACCCTCCTACCCCCCTCCCAACACAAACACAAAAGCACGCTATGTTTCCCCTAGATGCATTTTATATACCCTGGGGGCATATAAGGTTCTTATGGAATGGGGTCTTATTACATTCAGATGGATCTCAGAGGATACTTAAAGGGGGGTGATCAATTTACCAAAAGGCAATATGTGCGCACATTACTACTAATACTACTGCTACTGTAGCATTTACTACTTCTACTACTACTATTACTCCAATTACTACCTCTATCACAACTACTTGTAAGGTTTAAGGCATTAAGATGAAAATCTCAAAAAGTATACGACTATGCAGCTTAGAAAGGAGCAAATCGACAATATCATAGCAATGGCTAATTGTGTTCAGTTGAGAACTTATACTACTGCTGTGTCTACTATTCTAACTATGCCTAAGGCTATCAAGGTGAAATTTTCAGAGAATATTTTCAAAAATTTCTGTTGTGTGGATTACAACCTGCCATCAGTATGCAGTTTGTCAAAAGGGCAAATCAGCTATATCTTAGTAACAGCTTCGTATGTTAAATTAAATCTTACAGCGCTTTTTGTGGGAAATGTTGAACTAACCAAAAGACAGTGTTTGCATCATAACACTACTGCTTCAACTCCTACAATTACTATCCTACAAATACTGCACTTTCACTACTTCTACTAAAGCTAAAACTACTCCTCCTACTGCTAGTACTATAACTACTGATGCTACTAATACTGCTAATAAATCTAAGGGTATTAAGGCGAAAAGTTATGGCAATATTTTAACTGTATTGAAATAAATCGCAACACACTTTGCCCACATAAGTTGTCAAGAGGATGTATCAGCAATGCTTAAGGACATATTGATGGTATTGAGTTAAAAATTTCATCGGGTATTGAAGGGGATGTTGAAAAAAGGTACTATGTGCATACTGCTACTACAACTATTGCTACTGCACAAGCTAAGCATAGGCAGTGCTACTCTATCATAGCAAGTAGCATCATTGATATTTTAAATGAGCTAATTTGGTTGGAAATGCAAAGTTCTATTACCTTTTTTAATAGTCAAAAGTAATTAGAGAGCAATCACCCCTCTTTACTCATGATTTTCCAAAACTTCCAATAAAAATTTAAGATTGCTATTTTGTTCAGCATAGCTGAACGGTCTTGTAATTGCAGCTCTGGGCTATTGCTTAGTTCAACCCCCACACTTATGCATTTTGTCCGTTATGTTTAAAAACTAAATGTTGCCTTAACTTTAAATCGAAATGCCCTGTGTTAATGCTAATTGCCAATAAGGCATCTTAGCAGTATCCCAAGAACGACTGAGGGTATTATTGTCAAACTGTTAAGACTACTTCTATTACTACTTCTGCTCTTAAAATTTAACCAAATCAAAAGAGTATAAGTGTATCCAAGCTGTCAAAGAGCATAGATAGATTTTTTTGCGAATGGTATCAAGTTTTCTATTTCAGGTCAACTAGAGGAGATCTAAAACTAAATTAAACACTATTATTTGTGTCTAAATTTTTAAAAGGGTTTATGTTGTTAAAAATTGTTAAAAAAATTTCTCCAGCATACAAATAGCAGGCCAAACTATAAATTCTTCAAGAAAAACCGAAAAGATTTATTTATTATTTTTTGTTTGAAAAGACTGTCAATATAAAACGAACAGAAATTAATTAAAAAAAGCTTTTTCCACAAAATAAGTTCTTCAAAGAAAAGTAAAGAACTCCATTAAACCGAAAATGAGCATGAATAAAATCAAATAATCTACCAAGCGTAAAACTACAAGTCAACATCGATGAATAAATGAAACCCAAAACGAACAGAAATTACAATCCAATACCGAGTCAAACTCAAAACGGCAGAAATTAACATGAGTAGGGCTCAAAGCCCCTATGCCTTCCCAAGGCCAGAACATAACTTGCACTTTACGGAAAAAAATTAAATGTTTTCAGTTTTATAACTTTAATAAACGAATAATTATTAACATTTTAATTAATAAATATAAATGTATGTATATTAAACTGACAATGCACATTCATTTGTATTTTTTTCTGTTTTATACCGCATGATCGCAAATCAGGTCGAAAGAGCGCTTCATTGTGTAAAAACAAAACAAAAATCTGAGATAGTCAGTTAAAGAAAATCTTATCCGCCAGTCATCCTATTGCCGCGTGGTGTTGGCTTTTGTTCCTGATGTATATGAGCTGCTAACCGTAAAATTGAAACGTTTTCAAAAAGGAAAAGGTTTCATCATTATGGTGTTGTCTTGGTTGGTAGACGCAATATCAGTCCTATATGATCAATTTGGCGCTAACATTTTTATTAAAATCTGATTACATTTTATCAAAGAGTTTAAAAGAGGACGTAGCCTAAGAGGCTATCGCCCCGAAGCTCTTGATTGTAACAAGAAAGGTAGTTTGCCTTTATAGGGCACTTTTCGTCCTTGAAACAATTGAGCTTTGAAAATGCTGCCCTTGTACTATATTTCATTGTACAATCTATATATATATAAATAAGTTGTTTATGTGTTATGTCTGTTACACTAAGTCTGTTACGCCAGATTATATCTTCTATATATATAAAAATAAGTTGTATGTATTTTTGTGTTGAGGGTTTGCATATGACGTCTGAAAAATAAAGAAGAAAAAGAAAACAAACTAAAATGTAAAAACTGGGAATTGCATAAATATTTCGAAATATTTTCACAATAGATTAAAGTATTAAAACAGATACTTGAAATTTGAGGTTTATTATAAATTGTTGAGCTTTATCAAGCTTGGCACGTGAAGAGGAATTTTTAGTATAGATCTTAAAATGACAGAAGAAACAGCCGAGGAAGCTGCTCAAATAGTTAATTCAAAGAGAAATTTTAGTATAAATCCTACAATGGCAGAAGAAACAGCCGAGGAATCTGCTCAAAGGGTTAATGCCAAAAGGCTTGCGGCTAGAGAACGCAAAACCGCGCAGTTAGATGAAAATCCACCTGGACAGCGAGAGTCAAAACGTATCAAAACTGAAAATGATAGCGATGATGATTGGATTTGGGATTTTGACTTGGATAAGGTCATCAATGCCTACCAGATAAAAAGCAAAGGTTCGGCGATATGTATTTCATAGTGACGCTGAAAAATAAAGAAGAAAAAGAAAACAGAAAAAAGAAAAATGGTAAAAAAACTAAAAAAAAAATAAAGAGAAAAAACTAAAAAAAAAACTAAGAGAAAAAACTAAAAAAAAACTAAAAAATAAAAAAAATTAAAAAAAGAAAAAACCTAAAAAGAAAAAACGTAAAAAAAATAAAAAAGGTAAAAAAACCTAAAAAGAAAAAAAACTGAAAAAAGCTAAAAAACTAAAAAAAAACTGGGAATTGCACAAATATTTCAGTATATTTTGACAATAGATTAAAGTAATTCGAAAACCTTAAAACAGATACCCAAAATTTGAGGTTTATTATAAATTGTTGGAGCTTTAGCATGCTTGGCACGTAAAGAATTTTCCAAGTGTTGATGTTAGAATGAACATTGACAAATTGAAGAAAACAAATCAATAAAAAGAAGAAACTAAAAAAAAAAGAAAAACTAAGAAAAGAAAAAACTAAAAAAGAAAAAAAACTAAAGAAGAAACTGTATCTATATATATATATATATATATATATATATATATATATATATATATATATATATATATATATATATATATATATATATATATATATATATATATATATATATATATATATATATATATATATATATATATATATATAAATAAGTTGTATATATGCATTTTTGTTTGTTTGTGGGTTTGCATTTGACGTCAGTGAGTATATAAGGGTTTGTATATGACGTCATTATAAGATGACACTACAGACCGGGACACCGGGACACAAATGACGACCGGGACACAGGGAATATAAATGACAACCAGGACACTCAAAGCGAAATTACAGACCGGGACACCGGGACACAAATGACGACCGGGACACTCAAACAGAAGATTCGCAGCCTCCCCTTGGGGGGGGGGGGCTGCGAAGCGCCCCCTCCAACTAGGTGTTGGTATTACTATACCAACACCTAGTATTACTATATTTTATTGTACTGCGTACAATTGTCCATAAGTTATGAAAAATACATTTCCCAAAAGGCGTCGTATTATTTTAAGGACTAACCTCTCGAATATATTTTCAATTGTCTGCACAGACAATTAACCCTATTCTATTTCGTAGCGTCAAACTAGTCGTGACCGTTTGTGTATATCTCTGCAGAAAACCCCACAAAATTTAAGGAAAAGTAATTTATTGGTTACTTAATAAATAATGGTTTCGGCATCAGACGCAACCTAGTAAAGAACGACCTCTAATTTTTAGTAATAGAAAATTGAAAACCCTGTTTAAAAAAAACTGTCAGATGATGAAAAATTGTCATTTGAAGCTGATTCAGGGATAATAACTTTTATTTCGGCTAATTTTATTGGCAAAAGTTTATTGCAAACTCCATACAGGAGTATTCCAATCCCCTATCTTGAGCAACACGAAAAATCGCCTTTTTTTGTGTGTGTGGGAAGCACTGATGCTTTCCTTTTCTTTCTTTTTTTTTATATTCAAAATCAACCCTAGAACAGTTTTAGTTTGAAACCAATGCTTACTTTTATGAATTAGGAGATATGTTCACCTCTGGGTTGGAGTTATTATTATTTCATTTACAATAATCAGGTAGTTAGCTATTGGTTTAAAAAGATGCGGAATGTCTGGGACAACGTAATAAAGGGGAAGGGAAGAGTAAAATGCTGGGTCGCTAGTTAATTAAAAAAAAAAAAAATTGTTCTAGAACTGTGGCACGAGAAACGCACTTCGTCACAACCATTTGATGGTTGTACTAGAATATATGTGGATGAAAAAATGACCATTTTCCTGAATTTTGACGTAAAGCTATGCATTTTTCCAATGAGTGGTTGAAAGAAGCAAGGCTTTAAAAATAGTTTTTGTTCAAAAAATTACATTTTTGGTTTCCCAGAGGAGTTTCAAGCCCTTTCCTCCTATTTTCTTCCTCTATGGGCGTCCTTGCGTGTAGGTGTTAAAGGAGCGTGTTATAAAAAAAGGAGTTATTCTTTTTTGTGTTAGTTTTTGAACGAATTGTTTTTCTCTTTGGTAGAAAAAAAAGGAAAAAGAAAACGAAAATTTGAAGTAAGTAGACGAAAGCAAAGCAGCTAATATTTCAGTGATTTTTAAGAAGTGGAAAACGTAGAGGTAGATAAGAAATGTGGTCATCTGACTGCCTAAAATCTTAGGATTTCTTTCTAGCTTCAATTTTATTAATTTTTCTTTCTCAGTTTTTTTGGTTTTGTTTTTTGTTTTCCTCCAAATTCCATCAGGCATATATGGGTCTTTTACTATTTGGGCATTTATGGGTATTTTAGTTTTTACTATTTCTGGTAATATTTACAGAAGTCGTGTATTTTAAGTTCGGCGAATCTACCCCTCTTCCCCTTCCCTACCCTCGAATAAATCCCAGTAGTCATGCGCTCCTGAGGTGAATGCTAAATATCCATTTTAATACCATATATCTGGTCATTTTTTAGGAGGTCATTCAAGTTCAATTGGTTTTGTTGGATGTCTTCGAAGTATTAACGTGGATGGTAATTTCAAGAGCCCTCTAAATTGGAAAGACAATGAATACACCAAAGATGACATTATCTTCGATACTTGTCACATGATTGATAGATGTGATCCGAATCCTTGTGAGCATGGAGGTATTTGCAGGCAATCGTCAAGCAGTTTTACCTGCAATTGCACTAATTCGGGCTACACTGGCGCTGTTTGTCACACTGGTAAGATCTTGCTGTTTTTGGGGGCAGGGGGGCAAATGTCGTTGTGTGAAAAGTGAATGTTAATGTGGCGAAACTATAGATAATGTTTAACACTTTTGATTAATCAACCTTTGAGTCTGAATTTTTTTATGTTTGGAATATTGACCAGTATAAAAAACAAAGTTAGTGCAGTTGAGTGACCTGAATGTGAATAAATGGACTTGACAACTAGGATTCACGTCTCTTGTTGTAGCTTGCCAAAACTTAAATAGAAAAATAAAAGGGATATACCAAAACTTGAATAGGATCATAAAATAGGAAAATAAAAGCGACCAAAATCTGAATAGGATCATAAAATAGGAAAATAAAAGTGACGAAAATCTGAATAGGATCATAAAATAGGAAAATAAAAGTGACCAAAATCTGAATAGGATCACAAAATAGGAAAATAAAAGCAACCAAAATCTGAATAGGATCATAAAATTAGCATCAAGTTTTGTTAATCTTTTCGATGGTACGGTAAGTCCCTAAGTTTCGAAAGCCTCTAAATTTCTTCCCTTGTTTAGTCTTTCTCTCCTTTCAACAGTCATTGCTCTCATAGCTTACTAAAAACGCAAACAAACATTTCAGTTATGCATATACATAAGATTCACATAAGCTATTAGTCACGAAGCCTCTTCTGCCACATAGCACTCATGTACATAATTGCTAATTTAACAAAGTAAATGTCACTAACAAAAGAAAAAATGGATAATGTAAGACATATTGAATAATAAACAAGGGACCCTCTCCATTGATAATGTAAAGAAATAAATTTCACACATAAGCTATTTGCTATTCTGCCACATAGCACTCATGTACATAATTGTTAATTTAAAAAAAGTAAATGTCATTAAACAAAAGAAAAATTGGATAGTATAAGACATGTTGAACATATTTAACCAATTTTGGATAATATATAACCAATGGACCCTTTCCATTGATAATGTAATGGCACATCTTACTGAAGGTATTAGCAAAAGAAAAGGAAGTTTAAGCTGCGTAGTGTTTCGCCGAACTTCTGTATGAGAGGACTTCTAAATGAAAATGCAGAAATCAGTTATCTTTTTGGTTTGATTTACTATTGAATGCTCTGTTGTCTAAATTATCATTAACATCTTTCCTGATAATCAAGTTTAGCTTAATAAATAAGTGAGGGGATAAAAGACTTTTTTCATGACAGCGAGAGTGCACATGTATTATAGCGGAATATCTTACACGACTTTCAATCTCTTGCTTAGTGATAAAATATTACTAAAATATAGAGCACTATAAGTAAAAGCTGATGAAGACGTAAAAACTAATAAATTCAAAATCTTTCCATGAAAGCCCATGAAAGGGCAAAATAAACACAAAAAAACTTTCCATCTTTTCTGGTTAATTTTGCGGTCCTTATCTTAGTCCCATTAATATTAAAGGAGCATAAATTTAAGTCTATATTCAATCATTTACTGATTTTATTCTTTTTGACAAAACTTCACGAAGGATACGGCATTTGAGACTAAAGAAAATATGAGGGCCACCGCAGTTGGTGCATTTCGGATTCGTTGCTTGACAGGGGAAAGAGCTGGAGGATTCGTACTGCGCAGCACGAGAACGGCGCACATACCTGTCACAGTTGGATATTGTGTGATTAGAAGACTGACATTTGTAGCAACAACTTGGTGGTCTCACAAACATATGAACTCGGAACAATTCATATCCTATTTTTATGCCGAGCCGCAGAGCATTTGAGGGTGTGATTCCATCCGTAAAAGTTACTTTTAATGTCATCGATTTTCCTATGCGTTTCGCATCAATCACACCGTCACAGCCCTTAAACATAACAAGATCAAAGTTCTCCTGTATGCTTTTCAGTATTTCGGGGTATTTTTGTTCATTTAGTTTGACGTGATAGTTCTTCAGTACGCCAGGGATTGCATCACAAAAATCTTTCGCAGTAATTTTGTCAATGCGAATTAACAGCTTATCGCTAGAGGGCTTTGTACTAAGCACAACTTCGTGCCCGCAAACTTTATCAATTCCTTGCTTGCGTTTAGCCGGATTATTCAAATGATGCGGAAAATTCGAAACCACAACTGTCATAGGATTTTGTGAAGGATATTGGCTATGATTCGGTAGAGATGGAAAGTTCAGATCATCATATAGTCTTTAGCGTATTTTCCATTAAAGTTAGTTTAGAGGCAAGTTTCGAATAAGCTGCTGCATGAATTACCGGTACTTCCATTAGAGAGATGATAACAAAATTGGGCAGATCGACTTGTTCATTGTTGCATTTTCGCAAAAATTCAAGCATATCATTTATATGCCTAAGTGAGGCTACATCACCTTTTCGTCCCCTTGAGGATCGGTTAAGAGAGGCACAAGACCAGAGCTCTGCTTTTGCGCTCTTTATAACATTCTCATCAAGAAAGCCAACGGCATGTTTAGCAATCGAGTCGTCATCAATCCCTGCCCGGAGATTCACTTGTAAAAAGATCAGCACGGGTGAATAAACATAAGTAGCGGATTGGCTTATAGAATTTGATTCGTTTGTTTTTACCATTTCGTAAGCAAATCCAAACTCACAATCTTAAATCAGACCAGTAACACGAAAATAATCCATACCACAGAAGCTAGCGTCAATAATTATTTTGTGAATTGTATTCGCCGCACAAGAACTAAATGAATGACCAGAATAATTTCTGGCTTTATAAATTCCACGGTAGATAGAATCTGCGGGAAGTGCGTATGCTCGAATCGCCTATCCCCAGCAGTTTAAGGATTTAAAAATCCAGCCGGCACTGCGGCACTTGATGTTCGCTATCTGTCCCTTCTGCACAGTCTATCTCCGTCAATACAAGAAAAACGGCTTGGCACACCTAAATTGAATCTGGTTTAAATGCAATAACTAATTATTCATGATGTAAATAAATGTTCTGAAACTAGATTAATAGACCACAATACATTACGAAAAGTAGATCCATGTCCCCTTCGACACTTCCCTCCTCCAACTTCGCACACAGAGGCATACTGTAACTCCTTCAGTTCATGTTCATCGAGTACTATTTACGGCAGGACCCTCAGTGGTTAAATATAAATGGTGGATCTCGTTCAGATCGCTTTTTTTCTTCTTTTTTCCAAAGATGCTAAGGACAAATTTCACACAGTTTTGACTAAAAGGTCTCGTAGCTTTCTGAATATTCAACCTTATGATCTTCTTTATATTACAGTGTAATTAAATTTTTATAAAATCCTTAGGTACTTTCCCTTTATCAAAATTTATTTTCATAATTTAACCCACCTATCCATCATATTTCTAAAACCGTTTACTTTTCGGTCCTTTTAATACCTATTCTAACTTTTTAGATGATAGACATCCCCTGATCTCCAAGTCACTAAACTTTTTTTTTTCCTATTTTCTACACCGTTCTCTACAATCATATCATGGTTTAACACTCCGTCAAAGTTTTTAGCCCATCGCTCTATAATACTTCCTAATATTAATCGATGCCCTAGGGGGCATCGGTGTATCTATAATCTGGGACTGGTTCGAACGGACTGAACCCTCATTTTTTTAATATGTCATTTCATTATCAAACTATATTACCATTGAGATGGATTTTTTTTCAGAGTTAATAGTTTGTTTACTTAACAGGAAATATGCAACAGAAACAACTTCAACATAGTATGTAATATCCCTCCCTAAAATATAGTATCCCCGTAAAGCTCTATGACCAGGAAGGAACAAGGGAGAAAAATAATTAAAGAAATATACAATAAAAAAAATGTTAAAGGAAAACAAATCCAACTTTCCACCCCAAAAATCCCCAAAACGGGGTCATTAGAGCATGATTCCAAATCAAACAATCACTAAACCTCAAATAACTCGTAACTTGCCGTCTCTCAGAAACTTTACTCTCACCTTAACTTATTTGGTTAAGAGCCTTAGGAATCGACGAGTATAGCTAGAAATTATACTAATATGCTGACCCGAATATACGTGTCTGTAAATCAAAAGACGGTATATGTATCTCAGGGTTGTCTCAGGGTTAGAAGTTGATCAAATCCTGATTAAGTTGATCAGGTTAGATTAATCTGCCGTCATTTCATCTCTCCTTCAATAGGCTTTTAACTTAATTTTTTAATATCCCTTTACTTCCATCAATGGTGACAATTATTTTGGTTTTCTTTTAGACACCAGAAATTCTAGAAAATCTACTTATACTTTTGCTGTACCTACGGAATGTCTATTTTGGAAAAAAGTATTAGCTCAAGTTGATTTAAAGTTATGATTCTTCTCATCAGTAAAATATGTCATTGAAGACAAGGACAGACTTTTTTCCTTCTGCTGTTGTTGCTTTTTAACACAGTTCGTGGCGACAGGCATGTCGAAAGGGTCCCATGTGCCGCTCGTTTTATTTCTAATATCTTGATTTCCATTGTTTGAACATCTGATTTATTTTAGGATGTCCAAGATTTCATCGCTGAATTTCTGGTTTCCAAAGATAACTGGTTTTAACCAGTTTTTTGTTAGTTCTTTCCCCGATTTGACCATCTGGGAGGGGGAGGGGGGACGGTTAATTCGGAAAAATTAGAAAAAATGAGGTATTTTTAACTTACGAACGGGTGATCGGATCTTAGTGAAATTTGATATTTAAAAAGATATCGGGTCTCAGAGCTCTTATTTTAAATCCCGACCGGATCCGGTGACATTGAGTCGAGTTAGAGGGAGAAACCTGAAATCTTGGAAAACGCTTAGAGTGGAGGGATAGGGATGAAACGTAGTGGCAAAAATAATCAAAAGTCCTAGATATGCGATTGACATAACTGGAACGGATCCGCTCTCTTTGGGAGAATTGGGGGGGGGGGGGTAATTCGGAAAGATTAGAAAAAAGGAGGTACTTTTAACTTACGAACGAGTGATCGGATCTTAATGAAATTTGATAGTTAGAAGGACCTCGTAACTCAGACCTCTTAGTATAAATCCCGACCGGATCCATTGTCATTAGGAAGAGTTGGGGGGACTGGAAATCTTAGAAAACACTTAGAGTGGAGAGTTCGGGATGGAACTTGGTGAGAAAAATAAGCACATGTCCTAGATACGTTACTGACATAACCGGACCGGAACTGCTCTCGTTGGGAAAGTCGGGGGCACCTACCTCGGTAATTCGGAAAAATTAGAAAAAAAGAGGTATTTTAACTTACGAACGGGTGATTGATAATAATGAATTTTAATATTCAGAGGGATCTCGTGTCTCAGAGCTCTTATTTTAAATCCCCGACTGGATCCGATGATATTGGTGGGACTGGGAGGGGGAAACCGAAAATCTTGGAAAACGTTTAGAGTGTAGAGATCGGGATGAAACTTGGTGGAAAAAATTAGCACATGTCCTAGATACATTATCGACATAACCGGACTGGAACTGCTCTTGTTGGGAAAGTTGGGGGGCACCTAATCCGGTAATTCGGAAAAATTAGAAGAAATGAGGTATTTTTAACTTACGAACGGGTGATTGGATCATAATGAAGTTTAATATTTAGAGGGACCTCGTGTCTCAGAGCTCTTATTTTAAATCCCGATCGGATCTGGTGACATTCGGGGACGTTGGAGGGGAAAACTGGAAATCATTGAAAACGCTTAGAGTGGAGAGATCGTAATGAAACTTAGTGGGAAGAAGCTCTTGGCTCTTCCGACCTCGTCACAAGTCCCATGTGAGCCCTCGGCTCTTGCTAGTTTCACTGGTTTTAGTTTTATGCATAGGCTTAAGATACTGTTTATTTTTTGAATCTTAAAATCGGTTCTTCATTTAAACATTCAATTGTTCCAAGTTTTTTTTAGTGTTTTGCTTCTTTTTTTTAGCTGCGTACCCATTGTCTTGTCAAAACTATCGCCAGAATGGAGCTTCAAATGGTCGCTCGGAGTATTTTATTGACATTGATGGGAGTGGCATTCTACCCGCATTTCCTGTAACATGCGAAATTTTAAGTAAGTAGCCTTACTTATATCTTGCATTCTGTCTTGTCTTGTTTTTATTTTTGGTGTTTTTTTTTGTGTGTTTTTTTAGATACTGAGATCAGACGCTTATTTCCACGCTATTTTCCCAATTATGCTAATTTGACTAATTTTGGCCTATTATTACGCTTTGAAACAAATGTCAAGAAACGCCAAATACTAGAAGGTGTTGTTGTCGTTTTGTTGTTGTTGATACTAGTGCCAGTTTTCACTCTTGCAGCAAGTTTAATTTTTCAAATACCAGTTTTTAAAATAAAAAGCTGAAACTTTTAAACTCATTTTAATATGATTGACTATTCTAGTTGTAATTCGATGGACTTATTCATTCTGTAAGATTAGTTTTTTAAGATTTGGTTCGATGGTACATTTATCCTGTTTTTCTTTCTTTCCAGATGATGGTAGAACCCTCACTCATGTTGGCCATAACAGTGAAGTTTCAACTAGTATAAATGGATTTGATCTACCCGGTTCTTTTATTCAGGTAAAAGACTATTATTGAAACTGACATTTTAAATAGCTCATGTTAACGTGTTTAATTTTACTTTCTAACGTTCCAACATCCGAAAAATCTTTCATATACCTATCCTACAATTTATATTTGAAAAAAGAAAAGTGTGACCTACCGATAAAGCTTCAGCGTGCGTTGCCACAATGTTTTCTAAAAATGCCTATAGAAACGTTTACACACTTAATCATCCAATTTGTTTGAAAATACCGTTACCAAAGTGAAAATTGTTTATGGAACGATGCAGGTCCTAATTAACAGAATGTTGTTTCAATCTTGATTACCCCTGTATATTCCTTTTTTTTCTGTTGGTACGTTTAGCATTGACGCTATTGGTCATAACCGAAATACATTTATCTATAAAAAAAATTTTTGTCGAATCTGTCAGTATATTTTAATAAAAATGTCCTTTTTTAAAAGTCTTTTTCTCTATTACTGTAGTTGTGTTGCTTTTATAAGCTTATAGTATAGTATATAGTATAATTGTAACAATACCCTTTTTTATCTCCTTCAATTTTTAGATCTTATTTTTAATTCGTTTTCCTATTGTGTTTAAAAATTTGTCGAATAATTTGCAACTTAGTTCTTCGTTCTCTTGATTCTCAATCTCTTTTAATCTTTATTAAAATATGTGTCCAGTTTAAATATAAATTCTTCTTTCTTACAACATTTCTAAAAGTTTTTTTTTGAAATGTATGTCCTTTTCTAAGTTTTTTTTTCTCTAATGCTGTAGTTTGTTGCTTTTATAAGCTTATAATATAGTATAAAGTATAATTGTAAAAATATCTTTTTTTATCTTCTTCAGTTTTTAGATCATTTTTTAATTTGTTTTCCTATTGTGTTTAAAAATTTGTCGAATACTTTGCAACTTAGTTCTTCGATCTCTTGATTCTCAATCTCTTTTAATCTTTATTAAAATATGTGTCCAGTTTAAATATAAATTCTTCTTTCTTACAACATTAAATTATAATTCTTATAATTTATATTATGATTATTGCAATAATTAAACCAAATTTAGAGCTTTCTTATTATACAGATGCTTGAATATCTATCAACTTTTTTCAAGGAAATTCTTTCTCTCAAAACTTTGTTACAACGTTTTTTTTGAAATATCTTCTTTTTCAAATTCTATTTTCATACTATGAAATTTAATGTGAATTTTCCTGATGATACATAAAACTTGTTTTGCAAGATTTTATATATGGATTCAGTATATACAAATCTTTTTTGAAGAAGGAAGTGGCGTATTTTCTCTCCGAAAAAAATGTATTTCTTTTATTAATCTCGCTCTCTATAATTTTTGTCTTTTAAAATGGGATTTATAATTTTGTGAATTAATTCTATTAGTTTTTCTTTGTACCTAAAATTGAAATTAAATATGCATGATTTTGGTAAAGTTTTACTCTTTTTGTAATTTTCAAAAAAAAAATTGTTGGTTAATCCTATCAGTAGATTTTTGTTCCTCCGATCCTAGAAACTGTAGAATATTTATTCACCTCATGCTCCCATATGTTAATCGTCAGTGATTTCTGAGCTCATGCTGTTTTTCCGTATTTTGACATACAGTCAAGTTTCTGAATTTGGGAAGGGTTTATAATGTAAAAATGAAAACACATTCTAAAACGTGAAAAATCTAGATACTTTGGGAGTAGTGAGGCTGCTTTCAGAACCTTTCTTTTAATTTAGTGTATTTTGAAAAATTACATTTTATTCCTTTTGGCAATGAGGACTGCTAGAGATATGACTGAAACATTCGAAGAACAGATAGGCAGTTTCATTGTCTCAGAAAATATTTCAGATTTCTGTAAAGATTTTTGTTAAATTTTGTTAAAATTTTTGGGAAAGGATGATACCATTAATCTATAAACTTCCGGAGGGAGGAACCAAGGTATAAATTAGTTAATTGTAAACTACTTTTGAGTATTAGTGAAAACTTTAGAAAAAGTATTAGAAAGAGTATCCACAAAAAGGAGATGTTATCTTAGCTTTTGATTAAACTATATCAAACAAATTAGTAAAGTAAATTGTCGAATCCTTTGACTTTAGTCCTTTCCTGTTTTAGTATGTTATGGAAGATAGTCCCCAAAATTCCGCAGATGGGCACTCTTGTTTATCGTAAGTTTATTTTCAGGACATACAATACGATGCCAGCTTTGAACAGATGGAGTTGTTGATCAACCGCTCATATACTTGCTCACAAAGGTTAAGATATGATTGTCGGAAGGCCCGACTTTTGAATTCCCCTTATCTTGGCAATCAAGAGTTTAAGCCGTTTTCGTGGTGGGTCTCAAAAAGTAATCAAAAGATGGATTATTGGGCCGGAGCTCTTCCCGGCTCCCGCAAGTGTGAATGTGGCCTTTTTGGAACATGCGTAGATCCAAATAAGTGGTGCAACTGTGACTCAGGTTCGATTTCTGTGTTTTTCTCTTTCTTCAAATATTATGCAAAGGCATAGCTTTCAAATTAGATGTCACAGAAAATGTTTGTCAATTAACATCGGAGTAGAGACATCAAATTGAATTAGCTTATTTAATATAAAATAGTTTTTATTGGAAGACCCGAGGGCCATGTAATGGGATTCGTGATTATATCGACCCCATCATAGAACCATTAAACCCGAAACCAAACACTATCTACTTCTAATTGCAACGTTTGCACCTGACCATCATCGCCTTCAACCCAAATCTCCCGCCATAACCATTGTTTGAGGAATTGCTGACGTAAGGATGCCAAGAATTCAAGATGTTCCCTGAATTCAGTGTCAAAGCACTTTATTGACTCGATCTCTAGCCGTGAGACAACACAGGCCTGACTTTCTGAAACACAAAATCCACCGCCTTTTAATAGAGCCTGACTGTTTCTGTGTTTGTGATCGGATAAGAGTTAATGACATAACCAATTATATAAAGTAAGATTGTATACGCTCATACGGAAATCCTTAAAAAAGGAGCATTAATATGAAGCCAAAAACCAAAAATACTGAAATCGTTTCGGCTTTGATACTAAAATAGAAAATAGAGGCCGATTCGACACACTTTTGATTAATTTTTGAAGTTCACACGTTTTATTTACGCTTTAGCTCGCGCTTAACATGTCGATTTACGGCTTTAATTTATCAGCCTGAGACGACTGTTTCGATCCTTAAAATTCAGCTTTATTTATGTAAGGTATTAAATGTTTGACATTCACACGTTTTATCTACACTTTAATTCCAGTTTTTCAAGTTTCCTTACCTCTTTAAGGTATCAATGTAAGACGACAGTATGATACCAGAAATTCGGCAATTTCCATCCAGGCTATTTAACTTTCGTAGATCACACGCTTTACTTACGTTTTATTTCTCGTTTTGCATGTTTATTTATGGTTTTTTTTTTATAAAGCGAAATCGAAAAAAAAAATCTGAGTTTTTTTTTTTCAAGATAATTGTATAATATGGTCAAAATGGGTTGTTTCCTATATTCAATTGGTCAATTTAGTATCTGAGACACTCAAATACTGGCTTAATATATAAGTTTCAAAAAGAATATGGTGGTAAATACCTTATGTGACTCATTCTGGAATTTGAAAATATTGTACATTGTTTCATGTGTTTGCTGACTTAAACATTGGAATGCAGATTTGATTCATTGATTCAACGGGCTTAAGATCACATTAGCCCTTTCGAATTGCCATAACGAAAACTTCTTCCCAAAGTTTCGCTATTTGTTTTTATTTCTTGAATTTCGTTGAAATTTCGCAAAAAAAATTCGGTGCAACGAAATTTAAAATATTTAAAGTGGGGGCTTTTTTAGGGGAATGATCCTGCCCATTTTGCAAAAAGAATAGGAAAGTCTTGAAAAAACTGCTTTGACAAAAGTGGAATTAATCCAGTCTATAACGTATGTCACTGGTATCTGGATCCGTTGATCTTGATCGTGGAAAAGTGTTTGGGCCAATTTTCACCAATAGCTGTGTTAGTTTGGCTGCTGTATTTTTCAAAAAGATCCCTGAATAGAGCCATGTAATTGTGAACCGATGAATTAGACTGCCAGGCTTTTAAAAAATTTATTCACAAAATTAGGATTTTCTTAGCATAATCAGTGCACATGCCCACATTGGCTTTTTGGCTTTTATTATTTACGTCATAGAAATAAGTACTATGCTCTTGTTTTCATCAAAGTTATTAACTTAATATGTCGTTTTTCAGTTGGCTTTTGTACCGGGTGTAGTTTTTTTCTGTGAATGTCAGAGCCATGTGTGCATCCCTTGAGCATTTTTTTTATAAAAAATTAAGTTTTTTTTTCATGTTCGCTTGGAGACAAGGTGGGATGTCAAAAGTTGTTTTTTTTGTATTGCGGAGTGATTATTTTGTCCATGTACCGTGGTATCATTTTTTTAAACACTGTAGGTGTTGAGGGTTGGTAGCTCCCTCATAATTGCATTGTTGAAAGGGCTCCGGATGGCTCTTTTAAATGCTATTATAATTTTTATTTGATCAGTTGACCCCTCCACCTACTGTCTACTTTTGATGAAGCTGGGGAAAAAATTAAAAGGGCGCAATTCATTGGAGATACCTCGTGCTATACGAAATCTACGTTAGAGCATAGCTTCTGGCTTTTTATGTTGAGAACCAAATTTTGTGAAATTAAGTAGTTCAAATTTACCTGGCATTATAGTAATATGTTGCTCTGTAGATAAGAATATATTTATTCATAACCAAAAATTGTGAAAGAAAATTATATATTATGAGCCATGGTCGTTTAGATTTATCCCTATATATTAATAGGTCAGACCAATTTCCAAAAACTGTATTCCATTTTTCGTGGCTCTCAAATAGTTGCATTTGATCATGTGTGGCTCTTAAATAAAGCAAATTTGGTCATCCCTTAGTATAGCTTTTCGTATTCCACCGCACTCTTTTTTTGTGATTTAATGTCTTAGAGACATTTTTCTAGTCATGGTTTGAATTTCGAATTGATGATAGTAATGAAGTATGAACTTTGAATGGACATTTTGATTTCATTGCAGCTTTTGATACTTGGTTGACTGATGAAGGACAAATACTTGAAAAGGATTATTTACCTATAAGACAAATTCGGGCTGGTGATACAGGGAACACTTTAGACGGCAAAGAAGCCAAATTTTCTGTGGGATCTCTTGTTTGTGAAGGAGATAGTAAGTTCATTTGATGCATTTTTTACGATTACTCTTATGGGCGCGTGATTTGCAGTTTTCAAACCCAGAGTAGGCTGATTTTTGCATACTTGTTGCCATTAAACTGAAACCTTTTAGTGTCGTAAATACGCATTACCAAAGAATTTGGGGACTTTTGTTTGTTTCCGAATGGCTCATTTTAATTTTTGGAAGTTTTAATTAAGTAAGTTTCATCGTAGATCGTGGACGTATCCAGGTTTTTTGTCCGAGGTGGGGGAGGGGGTTAAAAAATGGATCGAAAATTGTGTATGAATTTTTGTTGAGTTTTACGAATCGGACAAAATTTGGGGGTGGGGTCAAACATAGTCCCTCCCTCTTGATAGAGTCTTGAGGTAGATGCAGTTTAGCTAGCTACTTAAATTCACAACTTTAATCTCACGACCTCAACACGTTCTGGAAAGAATCTTGAGTCTATTTTGTTGCTGGAGCTTTGTGTGCGTTAATTAAGAGGGAAACATAAATGCCTAAATAACTATGGAAAAGTGCCCGTTGTCAGCAGCAAGTTGATATATAAAGTACAAATAATATTTTTTACGAAGTGATATATATTTAGTAGGCCACAAATGCAAAATTCGTCGGAAAATCTGAAACGGATAGGGGATTGCCCTTTTATCGTCCACTTCGCACGGATGCGTGTAGCCCTATTTCCGAAGAATCTGGCGACTGAAAAGAATAGGACTTTTGGTCCTTTAAAAGTGGTTGTTGTAGGAATTGAACTAAAGGGAACATTTGTAATTGAATATAAAAAGTGGCATTAACCGTTATAACCAACATGTACTATAATCTACATTAGAGGGCCTTTCGCCATAGGGAGTGACATTAACAGTTACAACCAAAATGTACTATAATTCATACTAGAGAGTCTTTCGCCTCAATACCTCTGCTTTAAACGCTAAAATTGGACCGTTTCTTTTCTGATAATATTTTGGATTGCAACAAGCATTCTAATTGGTAATTTTCATGTGTTTTATAGGCTTATTGCCTTTGAAACAATTCTAACTAAGTTATTATTATTTAAAGCAGGTATGTAAATAATAACTTCGATTTTTGAAGGATTGTGATAAAATAAAAGTTAAGCTTTTTTCATCACACTGGTCTGGTACTCATTCTTGTAGCTCTAATATAAAAAAAGTCATATTACACCAAAGAGTGGGGGTATGGCGCTTCATATAAATTATAATTTCTGTTTGTCAGAGCTTTAACGTCGCTTTTTACTTTAGTTTGAAAACGCTTTTTTATATTTAGTTTATCTATTAGACATTTTTAATAATCATATTTAGTGACGCCTTAATCGTAAGGGGTGTTTTTGACACACTACCCTCTTCCCCCCCCCCTTCGGTCTGAATGAGCTCTTATAGAAAGTATGAAAATGGTAAACATTTACTTTGAAGCTTCAGTTCCCTCCCCACAAAAGAAAAATACAATAAATAGGAGGCATAATTTTATTACCATTTTCCTACGAATATTTTGTTTATGAATAGTTGTGGAATTTTGACTATTTTCTCATAGAGGGCTGAAACCTCCGTCAGGGGCGCTCAAACGTGTTGACTTTGTGGTGTAATTGTACCAAGGTCGGATCATTTTCTCACCTTTTGAAAGTTATGCAAATTGTCTTTGGTGAATAAGTTATCATACATATAGCCTTAGAAAATTTTATGTCTTTGAAGTCAGGACACAAATATATTTTTATTTTGTATTTGTTGTTCTTAAAGTACCGGTAGTAGAATTTTGGCAGCTATTAGCACGTGTAGGTTTCGCCCAACCTTTGCTTCACTCAACCCATTCAACTCAACCCCAATGGTATCAATGGAAGGGCGTGTGCCCTCCCCCCCCTAGATTTTGACAAATTCGTTTTTTTTGTATTTTCACTGGAGAATGCACATTTATGGTGTTTTTATTGACAAAATATCTCTATCATATATATTGAAAAACACATTCCCCCTCCCCTAAATCTTCGTGAATTGATGTCCCTCTTCTACCTCCATTCACTCTTTCACGCTCACTTGTTGCAGGTAATGATTTGAGTTGGGGTAGGGTTAAACGGGATATGAGTTAAATGGGTTTTGAGGTAAATGAAGATTGAGTTACATAGGAATCCTACTAATAGCTTTCGGTGTTACTTAGCATTTATTGCTGTCATTGAATTCAATAATATCAGATCTATCTATTCACGGAGCCAAAACTATGATATTGCTTCGATTTTCTTGGAGATTAATCTAAACTAGCTTTAAAAATACGATAATTTGCCTAATTTCATATGCTTAAAACGTATTTTTAACCGTATTTTAACCCAAATTTGACCTTTGTCCAAGGCAAAGGTCAAAAATGTAACTCGATAGATCGATGTTGTTGAATCTCAGCGATCGAACGGTGGCAGAATTGTTGTCTTACATTAAAACATTAAGATCATAGGATCGCAGAAAATTAGCATACCAAGAACTTGCACAGGGGTCATAAACCTTCAAACTTATAGTGCCACAAACCGTGGGGCCCTATTCCCCAGTTCAGTTAAATTACCATCGCACGATTCTTATTCCATATAGTTACGATTTGTGAATGTACTTATCTATCCAGCACGGGGAATAGTTGAGAAATTGGGGTAGCTCTGGCTGAGTTATTCCTTTTGTCCATGAATTATTCATATTCCTATCGTATCCCAGGGGGAAAAAATATTGCGAAATAACTCGCATGGGTATTTTTTAGATTAATTCTTTAATTAATTAATTTATTAATGAAAATATCCAATCATCAAATTTGGATGATTGCAGCTGTGCTTTTCGTACTTAATGCACATTTTGAGTTGATTAGGAAAATATTGTAGGATTGTTCCTCCTGTACAAAAAGTTACAGTTTTTATTCCTTAGTTCTTACGCCTCCTTCCCAACCGTCTGTCAGATATTCTTTCTTTCTTAGTTTTGCTTGTCTCAAATTTCTTGTTTTTAGTTTAGATTGGGGGGGGGGGGGTTCTTAATAATATATATATATATATATATATATATATATATATATATATATATATATATATATATATATATATATATATATATATATATATATATATATATATATATATATATATATATATATATATTGTATAGGAAAAATTTGTCAATTTAATCTGTAATTCGTTTAAACATATTGTCTTTTCACATTTTTTTTTCTTTTTTTGAATGGGGGGATTTTTCTTGAAAAATTTCTGTTCGTGCTGAAAAAGAGAGCCGGTTGTCCTCCTGCAACATTCGTTTTTCAGTATTTTCGTTTGGCCTTAAGATCACTTTTGATCATTTTTCTTTATATCTTTTCATTTTATTTTTTTTCTTGGTGATTGATGTTATAATCTTTATAATCTTCACTTTTCTTTTTTATTTAGGGCTTAGATAACTTGTATGTTTTCCCCCTCCTGTCTTCAGGGAATTAGTACCTTTATTCATTATATGTTGAATTAATTATGAATAAATCTTATCTTAATCTTTTTCATTGCAGTTCTATTTGATCAAGTTGTCACTTTCCGAGTTAGTGATTCATCTATCGACTTCCCAACCTTTGATATGGGCTTCAGTGCAGACATTTATTTTGAGTTTAAAACAACTCAACTGAATGCTGTACTTCTGCACAGCGTTGGTCCCTCTGATTATATTAAGCTGTCGATTATAAATGGTGACAAAATTCAGTTTCAGTACCAAGTAGGGGGTGGGCCTATGGCAGTTACGGTGGATACTTCAAATAAATTGTCAGATAACAATTGGCATTCAATCATGATTGAAAGAAACAGGTATGTATGATTTGACAATTACTATAACTATACCCTTTGTATAATTCATATGATAATTATTTTTGTTTTTGGCTCAAGTTTTATGATTAATTGTTTATACCTTTTTAATAGACTTCTCATATCTAATTTACTATTTGATATACTTTAGACTCGGCCAATATTTTAATTATTAATACGTGAAATATACAATTTTTTTTTTTTTTTTTGCGTCTGTTACATAGCTCTGATTTGCCAAACAATAATGACTAGTGTTAAATTTGGACACTTATCCCGTTCTAATCCTGTCTTCAAAATTTATATTTTTAGGTAGAATATAAAGTGAAAAATATACTCTATATTCAATGTTTATCTCTAATATCTATCTTATCGTTGGAGTTAAGAAAGTGAAATAATTAGAAAGAAACCCGTAAAAAAAGGGGTTAAAAAAGTCAATTTTGGGGGATATGTACACCTGTGCGGCCAATTTTTATTTTAATTTTCATTTTAGTAATGAAATTTTTTACAATAGGATAAAAGTTTAGTTTTAAATCTTTAATTTAGTTCTAATATTAAGTCTGAATTATATCAATTATAAAGTTTCTGTGTGGCAAAAATTAAGCTCATTTGGGATCTGTAAAATCCATAAAATTACAACAAAAAAGCTATAAAACGCACCAAAATATATTTCAATGTATTTTGTTACTCTTTATGGGTTGGACAAAGAAAATCGTGGGGGTGGGGGGATCGGGTTCAAACCGGGTATCTTCCCCTGGATACGGCCTTGCTGGTGCCTTTTTTCTTATCTTCCAACCTATTTAACTGGCTTTGCTCTCGGTGCTGTAATTAATGTTGTTGTCCATTTAGTTCTTATAATATAATATATAAATATAGATCTAATATAAGATAAGGAAATATAATCTAATGTAATGGGTCAATAGAATAGTGATAAAAATGGTCCTAAAACGGTCTTTGCGGACGGATGGAGCTTAAGTCTAGTCATCAAGTCTAATGAGTATTATATCAATAATAAATCTTAATTTAAGTATCTGTGTGGCAAAAGATAGAAGCTCATATAGGAGTTACATCAATAGATAAGTGATAATAATTGGTCTCAAAAGGACCTTTAAGGACGGATGGGACTTATGTCAAGTAAGTTAAGTCATTAATTGGCTATGCTCTCGGCATTGTAATTAATCTTTTTGTCCATTTAGTTCTTATAGTATAAGATAATATAATATATTAAAATATAGATCTATATAAGATAAGGAAATATAATCTGAAGTAATGGGTCGATAGAATAGTGATAAAAAAATCGTCCTAAAACGGTCATTGCGGACGGATGGAGCTGAAGTCTAGTTATCAAGTCTAATGAGTATTATATCAATAGTAAATCTTAATTTAAGTATCTGTGTGGCAAAAGATAGAAGCTCTTTTTGTTTTATTGTAATATAATGTATAATTTAGTGTTTGATGTGTTTATCCCCCAGACTTATAGACCGTGAAGCCTTGTAAAAGTAGGTGTGTAAAGTGAACTTAATTATCTTTTCGTGACGATTCAATATTCTTTGCTTATTTTGACGACACAGTAATATACACATGTCTAGTTCGTTTCGTTTTATGAATTTATATAGCACATGCGTATATAGCCAATTATATGGCAAGAATACTCTTAGATTTTCAACTTCTCTCTATTCTATATTTTCATAGTCTTGAACAACTCAAAAATCGAGAATCTGACTGTGTGATTTTCATTAAGATTATATGAGTTTTAGGGGATATTTCTCCCCTTCTTCGAAAATCGGGCAAATTTAATTTATAATTTTTCCGGCAAAACAAAATCATCTGCTCTTGTACAAACAAAGGCCACTGCCAGAATAATTTGTTTAAAGGCATGGAAGGTGCAGCATTCGAAAGAAGAGGCTTCAGGCTACAGAGCTTGTGGTTGTTCTCTTTTGGCGAATTCGTAGTTCTTTTTGAAAGAATCAGTCCGGTTATTTTGTAGCCACACCTCGTGTGTTGCTGTGTATTATTTTTCTCTTTTCTTTTTTTGAATTATGTCCTAATTTATTCCAAAAGTTCCTCTGTTTTGGTTTTTCTTAATTTAAGAAACCATATATTGTTAATAAATCAGTCAGTTTGTTTATACTAAAATAAATATTATACAACCACTACAAATGGCTATTCGACCCGAGCTTAGCTAATGCTTTCACATTCAGTTAATAATTCCTGACATTTTATAAATAATTTCTTTGAAACCCTTTAGTAAATACCCTATGTCTTTCCAGGAAAGAGGCAAAATTAACTGTTGACGCTCTTAAGTCGACAGTGACTGAACCACTCGGTCCAGCGAGACCCATTATTTTAACCTCTCATTTTGTCCTTGGCTCCACGGTTGATTATAGAGACGGATTCGTTGGTTGTATGAGAGGACTCACCCTCAATGGACGCGTCATGGACTTAAAAAGTGCAGCAGATAGAGGACTCTATGGTAAGATATATTTACTACTAGTCTTAAGGCTACAGGTGTCCTAAGATAAAAGGTTGTGTACACTTTTTTCGCTATTATGAGAAATTGTTGCTCAGAATTTAGGTATTTTGTGGTTTAATTCATGTTTCTAATGGAACCGGGCGTTGTTTTTACTTTCAAAAATTAATTTATCATCGCGCGGTTGGAAGGCTATGTATTACAAATATTTCAAAAAGAGAAGAAAGTTATTTTCCTTTGCCGGACCAAAAAACAAAAATAAGGATGTATCTAAAAAAAAAAAAAAATACGAATACAAATCTAAAGTGAATTAGAGTAATCTTGGAGAGTCCCATCCTATTCCTCTAGTGTGGAGATTTGATTGTAACCAGAAGAAGTGTGAAAAAAGCAGCGTTGCCAACTTGTTAAGATAAACTTAAATACAGACAAAAACAAAGATAAACAGAGACTTTCTATTATTCAAGTAAATAATGGTATGGGGAGCCTTTTTATATGTAAAAACTATTTGTGTGTTGATCTTCTGTTTTTTCTAAGAAAAACGATATATGTGTTGTTTTTTTCTAAGATTAAAATCAGTCCCTTCAACATATGACTGTTTTTCTCTTGAACAATGATGTGGTTTGCTCGCTTACTGAAACGTTCTTTTGCAGGCATTGGTCATGGTTGTACTGGTAAATGTGACAGCAGCCCATGCCTTAATAATGGAACTTGCACCGAAGGCTATGATCGCTATACATGTGATTGCCGTTTCACCTCCTTTAAGGGACCAATCTGTGCTGATGGTATGTTTTACTGGCAGTTTTATAAAGTGTCTTTAATTCTAAAACGACGACTTAGAATAGTATATTACAATGATTGGGAGCCATTTTAAACAAGGTATCCTACCTGACCTTTGCTGACTTCAGAGGACTGTGAATGAACTATTAAAATATGAATGCCAAAAGCCTACGGTCACCAAGGGCGCTTATAAACCAATTTTTGCTGATATATTTTTAAACTGTGCATTTGAAAAGAACCCACACATAGAAATAAAAAAAAAGTTTGTTTGTGGCTGGATGCTTTCTGAAAACTAAAGTTACTAATTTTGAATTATGATGTAAATCAAAACTCTTACAAGAAATATAATCTTTTCCCTATCAAAATAGACAATCTGACTTCAAATGATTGGTAAGCGCCCAAACAACCAGTCAGTCAAGTGAGGTTGGATACTGGAAGCTAATATATTTGTAGAGTATCTGTACAATCAGAGCCAGTCCGTTTCTGATCATTATCATTACACGGCAGCAAACCCTGTTCATGCTTGGGGCTAGGGGAGCAATTGTCACTCTCACTAAGATGTTCTGTTGTTGTTGTTGTTTCTTTTTTTTGGGGGGGGGGGACATATAATTCTTGTTTAGAAGAAGAGAGTAGAATATTTTCACTTATATTTAAATATTTATATTTTTTATTACGGTTTTTTTTCTTTCATATACGTCTTGTCTAACA
Source organism: Artemia franciscana (assembly GCF_032884065.1). NCBI lineage: Eukaryota > Metazoa > Arthropoda > Branchiopoda > Anostraca > Artemiidae > Artemia > Artemia franciscana. Next base: position 19,584,071 of record NC_088877.1, read on the forward strand.
GGGTTATTTGGCTAGTTGTCAGATGAAAATGCAATTTCTGTGGTATTTCAGATTATTGTCTTTGAATATCGTGTAAAAATCGTAATTTTTACCACATTCTTAACTTTTTTTTGCGGAAAAGAGTAAAACAATAAAGTACTTTTGGATCGATTTTTGAAAAAATGTTGACCTACTCTGAGTGCGCACTGAAAAATTAACAGGTTTAGTTCTGCTAAGGCTGAGATGGCTAGGGTATGTTCTATGGATGAAGGATGACAGATTGCCAAATATTGTCCTTTTCGGCCAATCATCTAGGGTTAAACGGAAAGCAGGTCGTCCGCGATTGGCGATTGGGTTCTGGAGGATGTCGTAAGGTAATTTTTAAGTTAAATGGGAACTTCATGGGAGGGTGTAAGGAAGGAGTCTAGGAATGGATTAGGATGGAGGAGGAATGTGTGTAGCTCTGTTGGCCTCAGGCGGCTTGGTGCTGCGGTGAGTTGTTATTGTTAATAGTAGTAGATGAGTGTGTATTGAGTCGAGATTACTTGTACAAATAGAGTTTCAAATCTATGTCTTTTATTTTTAATTTGTTGATATCTTTCCCATATTGAGAGTATGGCTAGATTAAAAGTAGAGGAAAAAATTGTCAGAGAGAAATGTCAGAAAGAGGGACGAGAGCGGGGTCTCAATCACCTGGGTATAAGACACATATATGACTTTTGGCTGAAGTGAACAACTCCGATAAGAGGAATCAAGTGGTAGCATAAGGAGCTGACCCTTTTGAGGGTCATCTTCTTTGCCGAGTTACTTTTTCGACCAGTTACTGTTGCTTATTTTGTAAAGCATTGTCGTCTGTAAAGGATTCATATCTGATGTATGGATAGCGGCGTACTGTCAAATAAATGATTAATCTTCCTTAAAAAAAAACTAATGGTGTAAAATAATCTGTCTTTTCTATGTTGGGCAGTTACAGTTTAAAATGTGTTCTGTTTAATTTTTCCTTTTTCTTTTTCAAGCCTTTGTATAAGACATTACTCTATAATATTAAGATTGGTGTTGAAAATATTCTCATTTTGAATGTCAATTTAAACCTCCTGTATCCTTCCCACACCCCGTGTGAATTTTTCTTCTACAATTCAGTTTTCTTTTTTTCTTTTTTTTCTTTTTTTTTGGGTGGATTCTTGGGTGGATTTGTGGAGTTGAGGAAGATCCTTAAGGAAATAATGTTCGTTGATTTTACTTTTTAAAACCCATTGGAAGTGCAAATGGATGCCGAAAACAATTTTCATCACTTTAAGTGTTAATATGCTCATTTCAGCTTTGGTTCTTCCAGTTCATGGATTGACGCTTGATTTTCAGAATCATAAAGTGACAAATCATGATGTCTTCATGTTTTGATTGAGCTCCCTTTTTGCAAAGACTGTTTTACGAAATTTGTCTTTGACATTATTTATCAGTGTACAGTTTTGGGAGTCACATGTGGATTCAACTGAAGTTCCGATCGAATTAAACTATCATTTTCAGCTGTCTTGAAAACTGTTAAACAGTTATTCTTATAAAAATAGATTTCAATAGCAGTTATTTCTGAAGTTCCAGTAAAATTTTGTCATATCCTATTATCGAACTTATCACTTTTTAAGCCAAAAGACAACAGTCACCCTGATAGAAATTAGAGTCATAACTTGACTTATTTGCTTACGAACACGGAAGTATCATGTTCGAAATTGTAGATTTCGAACTGTTGGTTGGCTCATGAACGAGACTGAATGCACCAGATATGTTATTTTATAATCACATTTCGCAATTACAAGGGATGTAATTGTACGTTTGTGTTAAGAGGGCTCTTAGGGGACTTTGTAAATTAATTATTTAGTCGTTTTATCTCTTCTTATAAGACTTAAAATGCTCTGTAATTTTGCGCTGAAATGATGGTTTTTTTTAGAAATTGGTGTCAATTTGCAGAGCAATTATATGATTAAATATACCTTCCCTGGTACCTACAAATCAACGATGTCTGAATTTATTCGTGTTGGCTTTACAACTACTGATCCAAAAGGATTTTTGCTTGGACTGTATTCAGATATCAGTAAGGAATACTTGACCCTAAGGATTTCCAACAGTGGTAAGTATCTTTTCCATCTCTAGCTAATCATTTTGAAGGAGATACTTCTTTAGATTCTAATGTTTAAAATTGAAAGTAAAATATGGTTAATGTTCGTATCATGCTAGGGGTTGTAGAATACTATTGGAAGAGTTACATTTAAAATCAAACATGAAAACATGAATATAAGTTCTTTACTAGTAACCAGAGTGATATTGACCCAGCAATGTGGCTATCTCCGTCATTGGACCCGTAAGACAACAGTTTTGATCCGGATAAGGCCAAATAAGGCCAAAATGCTATGGAGCAAAAGCTTTGTAACTTTTGGTTGTGAATATTTTAATAAACTACCCGCCACGCTCACTTAAGATACGTCTTCTTTGGCTTGTAATTTGGTTTATATCTAAATAAGTTTAGTGTTTCTACCTTAGAATACTATCGATTGAGCCCTTGGCATATGAATGTGAAAGATAGTACGAAAGAAAAAACCAAATTAAAACTAAACACGACAATATAACTGATGACTCGGCTCCCTGGGGTCTTGAGTAAGTGAAATAACTAGTTTCAGGTAACCAGCTGAATAGCTTACTTTGTGCGAAAGTAAAGATTGAAATTTTTTGTGAATTATCAGACAAATATTGACAGGTGTTCATAGCAGTATTAGCCCTGATATTTTCAATTTTTGCTAAAAGAAAATTGTTATTTTTTATCAGAAAAGTTTTATCAGTTTTTTGTTTGAAAACACTAGAATTGAATATTTCTCTCTATCATGCTTTCAGTGTATTTTAGAAAGAAATCAAAGCTTAAATTCCCAGTTTCTTTTCATTTTTGCGCTTTTAAAGTTGACAAATGGGCAAAAACAAATATTTTGTTTTTAATTGATGCAAATCTTTGGACCATCAGATGTATGATAAAAACCTTGTTGAATGTGTGACAATCCAAAATCTTGTATATTTATTTGATTTTCATTCTATGTATTATGCCAGAATAAGCAAGTACCATAATTGCTAAGCAAAGTACCAAAAATATGTTTACCCTTCTTTATGCGCCACTGTTCATATTCAGTCAGGGAGTGAGTTTACCTTCACGGCACTGGGTGTTATACTCTTAGTCCTGGAGTTTCAATTCTTGGAGTACTCGATTTTGATCTTCAGACCTCTAAAGTGAATATCTGGAGTTTTGAAGATGGTTGGAATGTAACCCCTCTTCTTATCTAGTCAATATTTAAAACTTAAAAAGTAGCAATGTACGATCCCGATCAATAGGATCATCGGTTTTCGGGATGTGTGTGATTTGTTGTTTCTTTATGCGAACATTACAGCACAAAAAAAATATGGGCCGCGTATGTTCCCTGGATTTCAACTTATGTGGAATTCGGTGCCATACGAAACTATAAAGGTTTTTTGTTCCCCCAGTCTGAACTATGCGACGCTGTAATAAAAAGCTTTATCCTAGTTGTGTTACCAGAAACCTGTAAGATGCCTACAGGTTTATGGTTACGGTTATTTTGTTAGATAACCGGTTACGGTTATCTATGTGTATTTTGTTGTTTTACAGAAATTCAGTTACGTAATTTTAACCTTGCGATAAAAAGTGAAGTCCTAGTATCCTTTCTTTTCTTCTATAGGTCACTTAAGTTTTGTGTTTGACTTCGGTTTTGAGCGAAGAGAGCTGATTTTTGAAGATCGAAACTTCGCAACTGGACAGTTTCATGATGTTAAAATTCGCCGTGTGGAAGGAGGAACAAAAATTCTCATGACTGTAAGCCTATTTGTCTTCCATTATAGGAGTATCTTTACCCTCAAAGCTCTTTCTTCAGCGGTGGTGTCTAAATCGCGTTTTATTTCCAAAAAATAATGTTTGTGCAACATGCGACAAAATTACTCCAATGAATAGCTTATTTTTTTTTTAACCTCGATATACTTCTCGGATGTATAGGAATACGTGTGAAAAAACTATTTTCTATCACATTTGCTTTGTATTCCTTTCCTTTTTTTTGTATTGCTGCTATTTGGTTTTGGCTGTGTGTAATTTGTCTTTAGATATAATCAGGTTGATTTTTTTTATTTTTGTTGTGGTTATCATGGTGTTAGACTTTGCGTGAATAGAATGTAATATCAGCAAATGGAACGTAAACCTTGACGTATCTGTGCCACCCTTAGGCTAGTGGTCACAACCAGATTCTATAGCTGCTTTAGTTTGGCTCGTCAGTTCAAGAGTCTTGCATGCATGTGAGGCTTAATTAAAAAGAGCAAAAGTATTTTATCATGTCTTAATCCTAGAAGTCTCTAATAATATTGTGGTATACCAGCTTGGAAAATATAAAAAATCAACTTAAAAAAAGTCTCGTTGAATAATTCGACAGCTTCGGAAGTTTCGTGTTGTACTAACTGCCTTGATTGAAATCTTTGTGGACACAGGATATACATTTATTTATGCTATGTGCACATTGATTTGGCAGCGTTTTGCTTAACAATTAGTAAGAGAGTATAGGTTTCCCTTGTTTTAAACTAGCCTCTCGTTATATTTTCGAACTATAGGTGCTTCTAAGACCCCTTTTCAATTAATATCAAAATTGCTTCGGAAGCTCCCTGTGGGTGCTGAGAAAATTATCTAACGGGCCCTTTGTCTTTGAGACTGGTGGCCGACGCTGAGACTTGCAAAATGACATTTTTGGTGTCGAACGTCCTTAAGAACTAAAGTTTTGAATTTTAATTTAAATTTGGTCTAAATTTGAATACTCAGAGTCAAACTTGTAAGTCGGGCATAGTTTTTTAAATTGTTTTTGCTTAAAATTCGGGGGAAATGTGGAGAAGGTTTTAAATCATACAGATTGAAAATATTATTAATGTTTAGTCTTCTGTTGGGCTGCAGCCATCCTGACCTCTGTCCGGTAGATACTGTTGATAGACTTATATTAATCAATCGTTAATTAGAGAATCTTCGTGCTCTATTTTTCTGTAATTGTTTGTGTCTTTTCGTAAATTTATCTCTAGATCGTTAAAAATGTATTGTTGTGTTCTCTTAAAAAAAGAAATTAGGATTTCACGACTCAACACAATCGATTCTGTTCCAAAAATATTTTGTGTTCATTGAGGTTTCCTTGTCCGGCTTATATGTCCTATACGTTTGAAGCCCATCGGTGAAAACAGTTTCGCATTTTCTGCCTCATGAATCGATGTAATGAAATTTTCTTTTAAATCAGTTTTCCTTATTAAGATCCCCTTGGCATTAATAAGGTCAAATGTTCCACTAAGATCCACTTTGTCCAGTCTACTTTCCTTGTCTTCGAAAGCTGGTTTGAAACAAGTGGGCTACGAATCGATACAACCTATTTTTGTTTTGTGACATTTTGTGACTTGGCCTACTCTACATATCCTGTAATTATATATATATACATATATATCTGAATAATATATCTTATGCTCCTATCTAGTCATAGGCAAAATTGTTTTTTTATGATCCGCCCTGTAAGTTTAAGCCAATCATGAGAAAACTATGTTCCTGGCCATTTTTCGGGTGTCACAAATCGAAGCAACCAAATTTGCTTTGCCGAGTACAAGTAATCTGGGTTAAAAGGGTAAGTGGCCTTAGAACGCTGAAACACATTGAGAATATTGAAATTCTTTGAAATCTTTAACTTAATGCTTTTAATTAAGGGAAACCTGAAAAATATCTTCTGATTTTCACAGCCAAGTTAGGAATGGATGTGTCCAAAGGGAAAAATAGGTCCGACTTTAGAACGATAGGTCCAAAAGAGTTTCCATTGAGACAGTCAAAACCGTGAAAAAAGATGATTTTTAGTCACATTTTTCGAGTTATTCTATGAAAGTCTTCCTAAATAATCTTTGATCCTGACGAATTTGTATTTTTGCATATAGTGGAAAATAAAATTTATTAGGGTTTATTTTACTAGGAGATACTAGGGAATATAAGGGGAAATAAAGTTGGTACTGTATCTGTTTGATTCCAAAACTGTCTTTTCAGGTTGATGACTATGAGCCAAGAGCTTTCACATTCCCAATCAACCCATCAGCTGATGCTCAATTCAATAATATTCAGTATCTTTACTTAGGCAAGAATGAAAGTATGTCTGAGGGTTTTGTTGGGTGCATTTCTCGTGTTGAATTTGATGATATTTACCCTCTAAAATGGCTTTTCCAACAAGATCGTCCTTCAACTATATCCTCAAAGCCAGGTAATCTGTTTAGGATTTATTTAATTTTGTCATGAAGATCAATGGAACATAATTTAAGTGGTGTATTTGGCAAGTGAACGAACCTCGTAAAACGAGTGAAGTGCGTGCGTATATATGTCTGTATGCATACTTGATATGAACCTATAACTTGAAATTAACTTTTCTTCAGACCCCTGTTTAATCCGACCGTAAAAGTAAATTTTAACACATTTGGTTTGATCGAAATTACGCTGCTGAATCTTTTGATTATCTAGTCTTGTTTTAAAACTGCAAATAAAACCAGTATCACTCGGTATAGTGCCTTGAAAAATATAGGAAAAAACCGCTAGTATCTAGTTGTTTTTGTTTCGCTTGCTCAGTTGCTTCAAATGGCTACGGTAGTTTCTTGCCAAAATTAAACAGTTTGTCTAAAGCAGCTTTTGCTAGTCTGTACTCGTGTAGATGCACTATGAAACACTAAAAACTCGTCATTGTTTCTTTGGGGAAAAGGACCAAAATCTCTTTTTATTAGTAGATGCAAGGCCGTATCCCGGGGAGAGGGATAGTCTGTTTGAACCCTGCCCCTCTCCAAAAAAAGTGCCATGCTTGTAAAAACATAACAAAAGTGCGTATAAACAAATTTGTTATGTTTATAAGGTTTTGTTTTGTAAACCAACCCAATATTTCAAATAATATTTCAGAAAAATTAGTTGGGGGGGGAGTGTTTGAAGATTCAATGACAAATCCTTTTAGTAAACAATGGGCAAATTGCATTTACTACTTTTGTCCTGGGACTGTGGATGTATTACGTTATTGGTGGAATGGTTATTAAACCTTTTGACCATTTTGAACAAATGTTTTTTTTTCAAAATTTTGATCAATGTTAGGGCGTATCAGACATCTAAAAAGGGTGAACGAAGGCTGGCTGCCCTCCGTTCACTTGTCAACACCCCTCTTAACAAGCTCTGAAAATTTGACTCCAAACCCTCTGTCAATCTAATCAGTAATTCTCAGGGGGTATTTTTCACTGCCTTAAATTTGTTCGAGATAGATAATACGTTGAAAAAGCAAGGGATTTCATTTTACTATGAAAATGGTCTGTTGTAAGGGTTGTGTGAAAGGAAGAATAACAGACCTCTCACATAGAACTAGAACGATTTTCATGTTGCGGTTGCAGATGCAAAAGAAACAGTTTTCTTGAGTTTTGCCAACCACAAAGCTTGCTAAGTAGTGCAAGCACGTGTAATTGCATCGCAAAATCCAGATCTCAAAATTGGCAGCCCTGGAACTTATCTTATATGTTTAGAATAACCTAATGCTTAGAATAACTAGATATACATAATTCGCCTCTTACACTAAGAAAATATCGCCAGAGAGGTCACTAAACATTAAGATAAAGTTTACTTAAAACAATATTAAAAAAATAAAGAATTAAACTCTAAGTACAAATAAGTACTGAAGAGGAAATAATCTTGTAACTTAGAAGAAATTGATCTCTGTAATCTTTTGCATCGATGACTTATTGTTTTAACTCAAGAACTATATAACGTATTGTGAATCACGGAAATCTTTTGGCGGAACTCCAAAGGACAGATGCAAGTTTTGTGTCCAAGATTTTCTTTTTGAGCCTTTTTTAAATTGTATGTCCTAGTCTAGCTCCGACTACCTTATCTACCGTTGAAGACAGTATTATAGAATGTCCTAAACACATACAGCTTATATTTGAGACTGTCTAAAATTCTAACTGTCTAAAATTGTCGAAATCTATATAAACACGAAAACAAAATAGCTTTGGAAAATCTTTGTGGGAAAGAACTTTCTACGACAAGAAAACTCCGAATACATTTTTGAATTCAGCATAGCACAATCAGATGTCTCGTTCCTGAGTCGAAACTCTATTTATGAGTGTTTTTTTCAGGTTTTTTATCATTTTTCTAGATTTTATTGTTAATCCAGGAAAGAATATAGTAGATTTAGATATGATAATTGAATCCATTTCAGACGGAATATCCGAAGATTTTTGTGGTATAGAGCCGGTTACCCACCCACCCGAGGAAAGAGAATCTCGTCCTCCCCCTGTAGTTGACGAGGACCGTGTCAGAAGCTTCTATCCTCCTGCACAAGCTGCTATACTTGGAGGTAAGTAAAAGACTGTTGTCCCTTGTTCGTTTTTAAATATTTTTCATTAAATAATTATTTTGAACTTCAAGTCTCATGATTGCTGCTCTGAACATTCAAAAGATGGAATATGGACATTGGAAGAAGAAGAGTCTCTTCTCCTGCGAGATTGGGACTTTTTTTGTTTTAAAAAATGGAATATAAATTATTTTGAATATGTACAATGGAGGCACAAAGTAAGCCCATGGCCCCTCCAACAGTCCCCTCTCCATAAATCACTGTCGGGAGCTTATAGACGGTCAGGAGTGTATACTTGGGATAGAAATAGATGCGCATAACATCTTTTTCATGAGTTAGTGGAGGGGGAGGGAAGAGAAATAATTTAAAAAAAAACAAACAAATTATAAGAACAATATGGTAAATTAAGAAGGAAGAGTAAAATTCTTGGATTACAAGGGGGTAGGTCCAACCCATCGACTTGCGCAGGGGGGAGAAGGGCTGCCTCCCAACTGGGAATCTCTTTTATTTTCTTGAATGTCTAGGCTTTTCTTATTACAATCATCGAATAAGATTTATTTTTATGATTGCCCTCCCTCGTCCTCTGGAAAAACAAAATCCTAAGTATGTGCCTGGTCCAATTCCATGGTTGTTCAAAATTAAGACGATAATTTAAATGTTTCTCTGAAAGAAGCTAGGCGAAGATTATTTATAATTCCATGAAGAGGAACGGTATTTGCATTTAATTTAGTTTTTTTCTCCTCATTATTTTGTGTTGGCCCTATTCTAGTTTAATCTGAACATATGGCTTTATTGGATTGGATAAAAAACTTGTTGTGGAATCAAAAATCAATGTCCTGGTATTTTTCAAAAATTAGATAAGTGGCTAAAGTACCCGGTTTTTTTTTTATAAATTTTGTCAGAAATTTTCGCTTTTAAAGGATACAAAAAGATAGGGTTCTTCTATATTGCCACTATTATTATTATTATCTTCATTATTATATTGTTAGTCTGTTTATTCATTGTATATATCTATATATATAAAAATAAGTTGTCTGTCTGTCTGTCTGTGGATCAGGTGACGTCATGTTTCTGTGTCGACTGATGTCATGAAATTAGTTGTCGTCATTTTTGCTATGACGGTGACGTCATTCAAGATATTTAAGACATATGTTCACGTAGAAATCTATTAATGTTTAAGTTTACAATGACTGATGAACTTACCATGGCAAAAGCCGATGAAGATGCTCAAAGAGTCTATGCCAAAAAACTTGCTGCTGATAGAGAAAGTCAGAAAAGAAAGCGTGCCGAGGAACTACCAGAGCAACGCGAAAGCAGACTTGCTGCTAAAAGAGAAAGTGAAAAAAGAAGGCGTGCCGAGGAATCAAAAGAACAGCAAGGAAACAGGCTTGAGGCTGATAGAGAAAGAAAGAACAGAAAGCGTGCCGAGGAATCAAAAGAACAGCAAGGAAAAGGCTTGAGGCTGATAGAGAAAGAAAGAACAGAAAGCGTGCCGAGGAACTACCAGAGCAACGCGGAAGCAGACTTGCTGCTAAAAGAGAAAGTGAAAAAAGAAGGCGTGCCGAGGAATTACAAGAACAGCAAGAAATCAGGCTTGCTGCTGATAGAGAAAGTAAGAAAAGAAAGCGTGCCGAGGAATCACAAGAACAGCAAGAAATCAGGCTTGCTGCTGATAGAGAAAGTAAGAAAAGAAAGCGTGCCGAGGAATCAGAGCAACCTGAAAGTTATCGCCTGGCATTCAGGTACAACCCAGTCGATGATTATAGCTTGAGTAGATGTGTTCAAATCGGGACAATGTCTAAAATTTGTCCCTATTGCAAGGCCTTGAAATTCAATGGTGAAACAATGGGAATGTGTTGCGCCTCAGGAAAAGTTAAACTTCCTCTATTGACTGCACCACCAGAGCCATTGAAGACTTTCCTTACTGGAACTACGTCAGAATCTAAGCGTTTTTTTGTCAAAAATCAGAAAATACAACTCATGTTTCCAAATGACGTTGTTTGGAGCCCAAATCGAAAATCCAGATCAATTTATGTCTACTTTCAAAGTAAAAGGGCAAATTTATCATAGAGCAGGGTCCCTTCTACCATTCTCAGGCGAGAATCATAAATTTTTACAATTGTACTTCATCAGTGATAGAAATTCTGAATTGAATGCACGTTGCGAAATTTCTCCCAACGTTGAAAGGACAATCGTTTCCCAATTGCAACATCTTTTCCACGAAAATAATAATTTAGTGCGTCTGTTCAAAACAGCCATCGATTTGATGCCTACTGATACGCATAAAATTGTTATTTCCGCTGACAAAATGCCTCCTGGCCAACATGTGCGTAGATACAATGCTCCAACTATCGACGAAGTGGCAATCGTTATGGTCGGTGATCAGTTTTTACCTCGAGATATTATTCTTCATAAGCGAAACGCTCAGTTGTTAAGAATTGCTGAAACTCATCGATGCTACGATGCCCTACAATATCCTATCATTTTTTGGGATGGAGCCGACGGCTATCACTTTAATATTAAATTGATGAATCCAGCCACTAACAAAGAAATGAATAAGAAATGCAGTGCAATGCATTATTATTCCTATAGACTAATGATTCGGCAGGATGAAGAAAATTATATTTTAAAATGCCGTGAATTGTTTCACCAATTCGTCGTTGATATGTATGCTAAAATTGAATCAGAACGTTTGCTATATATCCGCCTGAATCAGACCAAGCTCCGCTTTGAACAATACATTCATTTGCGAGATGCAGTTATAAATGACGGTAATACCACAAACGTTGGAAGATTAACAATTTTACCTTCGTCATATGCTGGCAGTCCCCGTCATATGCATGAATATGCTCAAGATGCTATTGCGTATGTTCGTCTCTATGGTCGTCCAGATTTATTTATTACATTTACATGTAATCAATCTTGGGACGAGATACTGCAGCTTTTACTTCAAGGACAATCGGCGGTTCATAGGCATGACATTACGGCCCGTGTCTTCCGGCAAAAGTTGAAATCACTGATAAACTACATTGTAAAACTTGAAGTGTTTGGGTCAGTGCGATGCTGGATGTACTCAGTGGAATGGCAAAAACGAGGTTTGCCACACGCACATATACTAATCTGGCTACATAAAAAAATTACTTCGAACGAAATTGATGATGTGATTTCCGCTGAAATACCTGATAAAAATGTCGATAAGGGGTTACATGATATTATTGTAAAAAATATGATACATGGACCTTGCGGTGCACTGAACGAAAATTCACCATGCATGGCCAAAGGAAGGTGCACAAAGCAATATCCTCGACTTTTAGTATCAAACACAATTACTGGCAATGATGGTTACCCACAATATAGAAGAAGATCTACTGAAGATGGCGGTAAAACAGCAATAATAAAGAAGCGTAACGGTACCACCATCGAAGTAGATAACCAGTGGGTTGTTCCATATTCCCCATTATTATCAAAAACATTTAATGCACACATAAACGTTGAATACTGTAACTCCGTAAAGGCAATCAAATACATATGTAAATACGTCAACAAAGGCAGTGACATGGCAGTTTTTGGCTTGCAGCCCGAAATCAAAGATTTCGATGAAATCGTACAATATCAGGCTGGAAGATACATAAGCAGTAATGAAGCTGTTTGGCGAATTCTTTCATTTCCGATACATGAACGTAGTCCAGCTGTTGTTCACTTAGCGGTACATTTACAGAATGGTCAACGTGTTTATTTCACGGAAACCAACGTGCAACAAAGAGTCCTGAATCCACCGGATACAACATTAACAGCTTTTTTTCGCTTTGCAAAAATGATTCTTTTGCAAAAAAAACTGCTGTATACTGAAGTGCCTTCGTATTACACGTGGAATACTAAAAATAAAGTATTTGAACGTCGAAAACAGGGTAAGTCAGTCGACGGCCAACCTACCATCTTCAAAGATACCACGATAGGAAGACTCTACACCGTTCACCCCAATCAACATGAATGCTTCTTTCTACGCCTGCTTTTGGTGAATGTACCCGGTCCGACATCCTTTGAGTATTTGAGGACTGTAAATGGTACTATACATGACACTTACCGAAGTCAAAAATGTCCGAAGATATACTCCATCGAAAACAGTTAGAGACATCAGATATGACTTTTGATTTTACATCAGAAATTTATAACTACACTTTAGTTGTTATAGAAGATTTGTCCGTACGAATGGCAAACAAACCTCTTCAGGATTTGGGAATGCCTTCACCTAACCGTATCGCTGCTGTTTCGACATGTGTAGAATTGGATCGTGAACAAAGTTACAGTACGAGTGATCTATTGTCGTATGTACAAAATAACATTTCCAAGTTAACGTCGGAACAAAAAGACATTTATGATACGATAATGCATTGTGTCGATAACAAAGTTGGAGAAATTTTCTTTTTGGATGCGCCAGGAGGTACTGGTAAAACGTTTGTGATAAAACTGATTCTGGCATCAATTCGATCAAAAAATGATATAGCGTTGGCAATTGCGTCTTCCAGAATAGCCGTAACATTGCTGCCTGGTGGAAGAACTGCTCATTCCGCTTTGAAATTGCCTCTGAACTTGCATTCTACAGAAACTCCCACGTGCAATATTTCCAAATCATCTGGGATGGGTAAAGTATTGCAGCAATGCAAACTTATTATTTGGGATGAGTGCACAATGGCACACAAAAAATCGCTCGAGGCTCTGGATCAATGCTTGAAAGATTTGCGAGGGAAGTCGAAACCCTTTGGCAGCACATTAATATTGCTTGCGGGAGATTTCAGGCAAACATTACCTATAATACCTAGATCAACTCCTGCAGACGAAATGAATGCTTGCCTGAAAAATTCTAATTTATGGGCACACGTAAAAACATTAAAATTAACTACAAATATGCGTGTCCGATTGCAAAACGATGACTCTGGTCAAACATTTTCAGATCAATTGCTGGCAATGGGAAACGGAAAGCTCCCAGTAGACTCAATTTCAGGACGTATACAACTACCTGCTGATTTCTGTAATTTAGTGACGTCCAAAAATGAATTGATTGAAAAAGTATTTCCGAATATTCTAAAAAATTATAAAAATAATAAATGGCTAAGTGAAAGAGCGATTCTCGCACCCAAAAATATAGACGTCCACGAAATCAACAATATTGTTTTGACCAAGATTCGAGACCAGGCAGTCCTTTACAAGTCAGTCGACACAGTTTTGGAACCAAATGAAGCGGTTAATTATCCATCTGAATTTTTAAATTCCATAGATCTTTCAGGGTTTCCACCACACGTGCTACAACTAAAAATAGGCGTACCAATAATACTTTTAAGAAATATAAACCCACCAAAGCTTTGCAATGGCACTCGACTTGCCGTAAAAAAAAACAATGGATAACCTAATAGAGGCCACAATCTTGACAGGGCCTTTTGAGGGTGAGGCTGTTCTTATTCCTCGCATTCCCATGATTCCAACGGATCTGCCTTTTCAATTTAAAAGATTGCAATTCCCAATTCGATTAGCATTTGCAATCACCATTAACAAAGCTCAAGGTCAATCATTAGAAAAATGTGGTATAGATCTTAATACTGATTGTTTTTCCCATGGACAATTGTACGTTGCATGTTCGAGGGTCGGTAAACCTGACAATCTATTTATATGCAGCGACAATTGGACAGCGAAGAATGTTGTATATTCGCAAGTTTTACGCAGTTAATTTGTATTTTGGAACCAAATGAAGCGGTTAATTATCCATCTGAATTTTTAAATTAGAAAACAGTGATGGCTACAGACTTTTGCAATTTTGTAGGCATAACAACCTAGTTATAACCAAAATGGTGTTTGGTCGTAAAATGGCTCATAAGTTTACATGGTATTCACATTCACGTGATGGTAAGACAGCAAACCTTATCGATTATGTTATTGTAAACCGAAGACTAGCAGGATCAATACAAGATACTAGGGTGTATAGGTGTTATTGACGTCAAAAGTAAATATCACCATCTAGAAGTGTCTAGGGTGGATTTAAAGCTGATATTTCGGAAGGGTAACTACCTCCCGGGAAGTAATGATGTTGATAGACTCCAGGATGAAAATTTGAGAGAAACTTTCCAGGAACAGATGAATACTAAACTTAAGAGTTTAATAATTGATGATGTAAAAGATTGATGGAATAACTTTAGAAAAACCATTTGTGATGTTGCTGATGGTGTCTTAGGGAAGAAAGTTAAGACTGCAGCTAGGAATATTAATGTTTAATATTCTATTCTATTATTATGTTTAATATGACTATTATGTTTAATAGTGAGTAGAAGGAGTTCGTACAAGAATTATCTGAGTGATAGATCGTATGAAAACAAAAGGAATGTATAGAAAGTGGAGAAAGCATCAAAATATGAACTAAGGAGGTGTGAAGTGGAGGCCTTGGATAAAATTGCCGAGGATCTGTAAGATGCAGCTAGACAGCATAATAGTAAAATATTATACTGGCATGTTAATAAATTAAGAGGAAATAGCCAATCCGGACTTGTCCTAGTTAAAGATAGGAATGGGACCACAATTGGCGATAAGGAAAGAGTTAAAGAGAGATGGACGGAACATTTTGAGAATTTGCTAAACTGAGATAGAGCTGCAGGAAAAGATATAGGGGAAAATGAAAAAGTTTGTGATACCTTGGATGTGAAGGAAAATTTGTTTTTTGAGAAAGAATTAGTGATAGTAATAAAAGGATTAAAAAATTATGAGGCTCCAGGTGCTGATAGAGTACCGGAAATCTTGGAAAGTGCTTAGATCGGAGAGATCGTAATGAAACTTGGTGGGAAGAAGCTCTTGGCTCTTCCGACCTTGTCAAAAGTGCCAAATGAGCTCTTGGCTCTTGTTCACCGTTAAAAAAAAGTTTGTGAGAATAGGAAGATAAGTCTGCAAACCAAGATTAGAACATTGGAAGCTACAGTGATTAAAGGGGTCAAATGTGGCTCTGAAGCATGGGCTCCCCGAAAAGCGGATGAAGATTTACTAGATATTTTCCAGAGAAATTGCCTACGGATTGTTTTGGGTACCGGGCTGACTGACCGTAGTTCAAACAGCAGGCTCTACGAAAAATGTGGTTCAATCCCGCTTTCTAGGGCTATAATGAAGGAAAGGTTGAGATGGCTAGGCAACGTTCTGCGGATGAAGTATGACAGATTGTCCTTGTCAGCCAACCTGCTAGGGCTAAACGGAAACAAGGTCGTCCTCGTCTGGGGTGGGGGATTGTCATAAATAAAGATTTTAAGGAAATTGGAACTTCCTGGGAGGGTTTTAAGAGAGATGCTTTGAATAGATTGAGTTGGAGGAGGGGCGTTCGTAGCTGTGTTGGCCTCAGAAGGCTTGGTGCTGCGGTGAGTTATTATTATTATTATTATTAGTAGTAGTAGTAGTAGTATTGTTTTGGGGCACAAGTGGATCCTTCGACTTCCAACATCCCCCTTCGAGCATTGTTAACTTTTGGTGGAAAGATGGGTCATTCTTTTTCCGATTGGCTTAAACCTTATGGGGTAGGTGCTTTGGCAATATTACAGAAGAGAGTTTTTTCTTTTTTTTGATCTGAACTTATTTTCTATATTATTGGTGTGTGAAATCTTACATTTTTATAACACTTGGGGACAGGAACCTCGGTTTAAGTCAACAAAAAGGATGGATTTTAAGACGGGTAAGCCATTTCCTTGACCCATTTGCATTCCGTACAACAGTACCCGGATTAACTATAAATTTGGAAAGTACCAAGATTTTGTCAAAAAAAAGTCCTCCTCCCCACAAGAAGTTTGAGACCGCTGGATTTTCTGGTTAAGGCATTAGCAGGTCTTGAAGTTCCAAAAGTTGGGATTCCCCGAGCAATGAAACTTGGAAGCCTGCTAGTGTTAAGACTGTAAAGGCCCACAACCTTAAGTGAGTCTCAGTCCCTAGCATATAGTATTGCATATCTATATATATAAAAATAAGTTGTCTGTGTGTGGATCTGTGTGTGGATCAGGTGACGTCATGTTTGTCCGCATATGACGTCTGAATTATTTCACACTAATACAAAAGAAGAAAAAAACTAAAAAAGGTAAAAACTACAAAAAAAACTAAAAAGAAAAAAAAACTAAAAAAGCTAAAAAACTAAAAAAAAACTAAAAAAGGTAAAAATCTAATAACTAAAAAAAAACTGAAAAAAATAAAAAAAGGCAAAAACTACAAAAAAAATAAAAACTAATAAAAAAACTAAAAAAGCTAAAAAACTAAAAAAACTAAAAAAAGGTAAAAAACTAAAAAAAACTAAAAACTAAAAAAGAAAAAAACTAAAAAAAAGGAAAAAACTGAAAAATAAAAGAGAAAAAGAAAACTAAAAAAATATGAATAAATATATATAAAAATAAGTTGTTTGTGGGTTATGTCTGTCTGTCTGTCTGTCGAGTGACGTCGTGTTTGTCCGCATATGACGTCTGAATTATTTCACACTAATACAAAAGAAGAAAAAAAACTAAAAAAGGTAAAAACTACAAAAAGAACTAAAAAGAAAAAAAACTAAAAAAGCTAAAAAACTAAAAAAAACTAAAAAAAGGTAAAAAACTAAAAACTAAAAAAAAACTGAAAAAACTAAAAAAAGGCAAAAACTAAAAAAAACTAAAAACTAATAAAAAAACTAAAAAACTAAAAAAACTAAAAAAAAGGTAAAAAACAAAAAAAAACTAAAAACTAAAAAAGAAAAAACTAAAAAAAAGGAAAAAACTGAAAAATAAGAGAAAAAGAAAACTAAAAAAATATTAATAAATATAAAAAATATAAATATAAATATAATATAAATTAGTAAAAAAAACTAAAAAAAACTAAAAAAAGGTAAAAAACTAAAAAAAACTAAAAACTAAAAAAGAAAAAAACTAAAAAAAAGGAAAAAACTGAAAAATAAAAGAGAAAAAGAAAACTAAAAAAATATGAATAAATATATATAAAAATAAGTTGTTTGTGGGTTATGTCTGTCTGTCTGTCTGTCGAGTGACGTCGTGTTTGTCCGCATATGACGTCTGAATTATTTCACACTAATACAAAAGAAGAAAAAAAACTAAAAAAGGTAAAAACTACAAAAAAACTAAAAAGAAAAAAAGCTAAAAAACAAAAAAAAACTAAAAACTAAAAAAGAAAAAACTAAAAAAAAAGGAAAAACTGAAAAATAAAAGAGAAAAAGAAAACTAAAAAAATATGAATAAATATATATAAAAATAAGTTGTTTGTGGGTTATGTCTGTCTGTCTGTCTGTCGAGTGACGTCGTGTTTGTCCGCATATGACGTCTGAATTATTTCACACTAATACAAAAGAAGAAAAAAAACTAAAAAAGGTAAAAACTACAAAAAAAACTAAAAAGAAAAAAAACTAAAAAAGCTAAAAAACTAAAAAAAACTAAAAAAAAGGTAAAAAACTAAAAACTAAAAAAAACTGAAAAAACTAAAAAAAGGCAAAAACTAAAAAAAAACTAAAAACTAATAAAAAAACTAAAAAAGCTAAAAAACTAAAAAAACTAAAAAAAAGGTAAAAAACAAAAAAAAACTAAAAACTAAAAAAGAAAAAACTAAAAAAAAAGGAAAAAACTGAAAAATAAGAGAAAAAGAAAACTAAAAAAATATTAATAAATATAAAAAATATAAATATAAATATAATATAAATTAGTAAAAAAACTAAAAAAAAACTAAAAAAAGGTAAAAAACTAAAAAAAAACTAAAAACTAAAAAAGAAAAAAACTAAAAAAAAGGAAAAAACTGGAAAATAAAAGAGAAAAAGAAAACTAAAAAAATATGAATAAATATATATAAAAATAAGTTGTTTGTGGGTTATGTCTGTCTGTCTGTCTGTCGAGTGACGTCGTGTTTGTCCGCATATGACGTCTGAATTATTTCACACTAATACAAAAGAAGAAAAAAAACTAAAAAAGGTAAAAACTACAAAAAAACTAAAAAGAAAAAAAGCTAAAAAACTAAAAAAAAACTAAAAAAAGGTAAAAAACTAAAAACTAAAAAAAACTGAAAAAACTAAAAAAAGGCAAAAACTAAAAAAAAAACTAAAAACTAATAAAAAAACTAAAAAAGCTAAAAAACTAAAAAAACTAAAAAAAGGTAAAAAACAAAAAAAAATTAAAAACTAAAAAAGAAAAAACTAAAAAAAAAGGAAAAAACTGAAAAATAAGAGAAAAAGAAAACTAAAAAAATATTAATAAATATAAAAAATATAAATATAAATATAATATAAATTAGCAATCAACAAAGCACCGAGACACAAATGACGACCGGGACACAGGGAGTATAAATGACGACCAGGACATAAGTAAAAAAAAAAAAAACTAAAAAAACTAAAAAAATGGTAAAAACTACAAAAAAACTAAAAACTAATAAAAAAACTAAAAAATCTAAAAATCTAAATAAACTAAAAAAGAAAAAAAAGAAAAAAGGAAAAAAATAAAGGAGAAAAACAAAACTAAAAAACGAATGTATATACAGACCGGGACACCGGGATACAAATGACGACCGGGACACAGGGAATATAAATAACGACCGGGACACAGGGACACAACTACAATGGGGACGCCGGGGGGCACAGGGGGATATAAATGACGACCGGGACACCGGGACACAAGGAATATAAATGACGCCCGGGACACTCAAAGAGAAATCACAGACTGGAACACCGGGACACAAATGACGACCGGGACACAGGGAATATAAATGACGACCGGGACACAGGGACATAACTACAAAGGGGACGCCGGGGTGCACAGGGGGATATATAAATGACGATGGCGACTCAGGGAATGGTCGATTAGCAATCACCATCAACAAAGCTCAAGGGCAATCATTAGAATCATGAGGTATAGATCTGAATACGGATTGTTTTCCCATGGACCATTATATGTTGCATGTTCAAGAGTCGGTAAACCTGAAAATCTATTTATATGCACAGACAATGGGACAGCAAAGAATGTTGTATATTCGCAAGTTTTACGTAGTTAAAAACATATATCTGTGGATCAGGTGCATATGACGTCTGAATTATTTCACACTAATACAAAAGAAGAAAAAAAACTAAAAAAGCTAAAAAACTAAAAAAAACTAAAAAAAGGTAAAAAACTAAAAACTAAAAAAAAACTGAAAAAACTAAAAAAAGGCAAAAACTACAAAAAAACTAAAAACTAATAAAAAAAAACTAAAAAAGCTAAAAAACTGAAAAAACTAAAAAAACTAAAAAAGGTAAAAAACTAAAAAAAAACTAAAAACTAAAAAAGAAAAAAACTAAAAAAAAGGAAAAAACTGAAAAATAAAAGATAAAAAGGAAAAAACTGAAAAATAAAAGATAAAAAGAAAGCTAAAAAATATGAATAATATACATAAAAATAAGTTGTCTGTCTGTCTGTGGATCTGTGGATCAGGTGCATATGACGTCTGAATTATTTCACACTAATACAAAAGAAGAAAAAAAACTAAAAAAGCTAAAAAACTAAAAAAAAACTAAAAAAAGGTAAAAAACTAAAAACTAAAAAAAAACTGAAAAAACTAAAAAAAAAGGCAAAAACTACAAAAAAAACTAAAAACTAATAAAAAAGCTAAAAAACTGAAAAAACTAAAAAAAACTAAAAAAAGGTAAAAAACTAAAAAAAAAACTAAAAACTAAAAAAGAAAAAAACTAAAAAAAAGGAAAAAACTGAAAAATAAAAGATAAAAAGGAAAAAACTGAAAAATAAAAGATAAAAAGAAAGCTAAAAAATATAAATAAAAATAAAAAAAAATAAAAAAGATAAAAACTACAAAAAAAACTAAAAAGAAAAAACGAAAAAAAAAATAAAAAAGCTAAAAAAAAGGCAAAAACCAATAAAAAAACTAAAAAGAAAAAAAGTAAAAAAAACTAAAAAATTATTTCATCATATAATATGACGTCTGAATTATTTCATCATATACCAATTCGAAAACGAATGTATTCAAGCCGATGTAGCTGAGTTGATAAGGCGTTATGTTCCAGGTTCTAGGTTCAAGAGGTTCCAGGTTCGAACTTTGGCTTTAGCATTAATATAAAAGAAGCAAAAATGTAAAGAAGGTAAAAACTACAAAAAAAACTAAAAAGAAAAAAAAGAAAAAAATCTAAAAAGGCTTAAAAACTAAAAAAACTAAAAAAAAAAGGTAAAAAACTAAAAAAAACTAAAAAAAGGAAAAACCATAAAATAAACTAAAAACTAATAAAAAAAACTGAAAAAAGCTAAAAAACTAAAAAGAACTAAAAAAGGTAAAAACTAAAATAACTAAAAAAGAAAAAAAACTAAAAAAAGGAAAAAAACTGAAAAATAAAGGAGAAAAAGAAAACTAAAGAAATATGAATAAAAATAAAAAAACTAAAAAGATAAAAACTTCAAAAAAAAACTAAAAAGAAAAAAGAAAAAACTAAAAAACCTAAAAAAAGGTAAAAACCAATAAAATGACGACGGGGACACATGCAATGTTCGATTAGCAATCACCATCAACAAAGCTCAAGGGCAATCATTAGAATCATGTTCCCATGGACAATTATATGTTGCATGTTCAAGAGTCGGTATGCAATGGCACTCGACTTGCCGTAAAAAAAAACAATGGAAAACCTAATAGAGGCCACAATCCTGACAGGGCCTTTTGAGGGTGAGGCTGTTCTTATTCCTCGCATTCCCATGATTCCAACGGATCTGCCTTTTCAATTTAAAAGATTGCAATTCCCCCATTCGATTAGCATTTGCAATCACCATTAACAAAGCTCAAGGTCAATCATTAAAAAAATTACCAATAATACTTTTAAGAAATATCAACCCACCAAAGCTTTGCAATGGCACGCGACTTGCCGTAAAAAAAAAACAATGGAAAACCTAATAGAGGCCACAATCTTGACAGGGCCTTATGAGGGTGAGGCTGTTCTTATTCCTCGCATTCCCATGATTCCAACGGATCTG
This sequence comes from Artemia franciscana, assembly GCF_032884065.1. Classification (NCBI taxonomy): domain Eukaryota; kingdom Metazoa; phylum Arthropoda; class Branchiopoda; order Anostraca; family Artemiidae; genus Artemia; species Artemia franciscana. The sequence goes on from NC_088877.1 coordinate 19,605,441, forward strand.
CTTTTTCAATTTAAAAGATTGCAACACAGACAATGGGACAGCGAAGACTGTTGTATATTCACAAGTTTTACGTAGTTAATTTGTATTGTATCTATCTATCTATCTATCTATATAAAAACGAGTTGTGTGTATGCATGTTTGTTTGTTTGTAAAAAGAGCGTTTGCATATGACGTCATTATTAGTACATACGGCTTTGTATATGGAAAGACAATGGGAAAGCCAAGAATGTTGTATATTCGCAATTTTTACGTAGTTTGAAACACATATATAAATCTATCTATATTCACAGGTGGGACACAGGGACACAACTACAATGGCGCGTAACTAATATGGCGCGTAACGACTTACGCGCGCGGGGGGGGCTTGGGGGGGCGCGAAGCGCCCCACCAACTAGGTGTTGGGGTGGCGCGAAGCGCCACCCCAACAGCTAGTATATATATAAAAATAAGTTGTCTGTCTGTGTGTCTGTCTGTCTGTCATGTGACGTCATGGTTCTGTGTCGACTGACGTCATGAAGTTAGTTGTCGTCATTTTTGCTATGACGGTGACGTCATCAACGGTATTTAAGACATTTGTTCACGGAAAAATGTTTAATTGTAAAATGACTGAAGAACCTACAATGGCAACAGCCGAGGAAGCTGCTCAAAGAGTTAATGCCAAAAAACTTGCTGCTGATAGAGAAAGTAAGAAAAGAAAGCGTGCCGGGGAATCACAAGAACAGCAAGAAAACAGGCTTGCGGCTAAAGAACGCAAAACCGCGCAGTTAGATGAAAATCCACCTGGACAGCGAGAGTCAAAACATATCAAAACTGAAAATGATAGCGATGATGATTGGGTTTGGGATTTTGACTTGGATAAGGTCATCAATGCCTACCAGATTTAAGTTAAAAAAAACAAAGGTTCGTCGATATGTACTTCATAGTGACGCTGAAAAATAAAGAAGAAAAAGAAAACTGAAAAAAGAAAAAAGGTAAAAAACTAAAAAAAAACTGAAAAGAAAAAACACTCAAAGAGAAATTACAGACCGAGACACAAATGACGACCGAGACAGAGGGAATATAAGTGACGACCGGGAACCTCAAAGAGAAATTACAGACTGGGACACCCGGACACAAATCACGACCGGGACACAGGGAATATAAATGACGACCGGGACACAGGGACACAACTACAACGGGAACGCCGGGGGCACAGGCGGGATATATAAATGACGACCGGGACACCGGGACACAGGGAATATAAATAACGACCGGGACACTCAAAGAGAAATTACAAACTGGGACACCGGGACACAAATGACGACCGGGACACAGGGACACATCATTAGAATAATGAGGTATAGATCTGAATACGGATTGTTTTTCCCATGGACAATTATATGTTGCATGTTCAAGAGTCAGTAAACCTGACAATCTATTTATATGCACAGACAATGGGACAGCGAAGAATGTTGTATATTCGCATGTTTTACGTTGTTAAAAACATATATTTATATCTATCTCTATTCACAGGTGGGACACAGGGACACAACTACAATGGCGCGTAACGACTTACGCGCGCGGGGGGGGGGGGGCTTGGGGGGCGCGAAGCGCCCCACCAACTAGGTGTTGGGGTGGCTCGAAGCGCCACCCCAACAGCTAGTATTTCTTATAAAGAGTTACGGTGAAACAGATCATAACGAAGTGTATCAAGTATGTCAAGTTTTTTTACGATTTTTTTAAATAAAAAAGAAGAAGTTAAATAAAGTATTAAATAATAAAGAAGCGTCTATATTCAATTTTGTCTACAGGGCGGAAATCCAATGGTTTCAGCACCATAATCGACTAAAAACCATGCAAAATTCATATTACAATTCAAGTACTGTAGTTCAACGTAATAGCTCTTAAGTAGAAAAACCTTAAAAACCTTGCAAATATTCATACAACCAATGCGTGACAGAACAATTTCCATGAAAAAACAAAGAGGAAGTGATTTGAAAAAATATTTTCCGAAGAATTGTTTTTGAACAAAAAGCAAAGAGCTATGTTAAGCCTGATACGAGTAATCAACTCAAGCATACAACAATCAGAAATCACTGTATATAAATATATCAACCCTAAAACGAAATGAAAAATCAAGTCGAACCGAAAACAAAGAGTAATTACCGCAAATAAGAGTGGTCCTGTTCCCTATTAAACCCCCTAAAGGCCGGAGCATGATTTGTGCTTTCTTGACAACAATTGATATTTAGAAAAGTATGTTTTTTTTGTAAAAACTTCAGCTGGTATTTTTTGCTGGATACTAATATATGTATAAATACCCGAATTATAAATTGTTTTCAGTATAAGTGCAAATGGCACTCAAACCTATTAGGGGTTTCAGTATTGCAACCCTCCACTCTGATTTGTGTTGAATTTTACACGCTTTTAGCTTGTGCTGATTATTTATCTTAATTTTTGTTTGTTTTAGGTTTCATTTATTTATTCAGTGTTTTTCTATTTGTTTCTAGATTATTTGTAAATTCATAGTTACTGATGTTTGTTTTAAATTGGATTTGTTTGACTATATTATAAGTTAAAGGTGAAACAGAACACAAATTACTATAACTATATATTTGTTTTAAAAGAAACTTCACAAAGATTTTACTTTATAAGATTGGTAAGAATATCTAAAAGCTTACGATACAAATTCGAAGGCTTTTTTGTCATCGAACGCTAAATATTATAGAATATGACTAAGTCCAACCTAAAATAAACTTAGTGCATTTTAAATTCTCAATAGGAACTAAATGAACTTGAACCAAACTAAGATGGTTTTGAGAATGGTACATTCTCAATACCAAACCACGTAAGAAGACGCTGAAAAATGTTTGATATGGTTTCTATGTTAGTGTGATAAAATCTATACCAATGATAATTTTTTGCTCTTGCCTTTTTAAGGAATCATTCAATTTTGCCTCCAAACATTTCACATAGCATTGCAGTTAAGCAGGGCCTTATCCAAGATTTTTTTTTTGGGGTGGGGGGAGTTACAAAAGGATTTGGGGAGGCCTTCAAAAAAAACTAAAAAGCGTATCAAAAATTGATTTTGTTCATTTTTGTTACATTTTTACGAGCCGGACAAACATTTGGGGGGGGGAATGTTCAAACTTCTTACCCCCCCCCCCTCCTCCTGGATACGGCCTTACTGGTAAGATCAGGGTTTTAAATTGTCATATATTATTTTTCAGGTATACTTGCTGTCATTTTCATCGCTCTTGTATTCATGTTAGTATTAATTGGAAGGTATATGTCGCGACACAAAGGTGATTATATTACGCAAGAGGATAAAGGAGCAGATGAAGCTGATGATCCTGATGATGCTGTTATGAGATCTCAGACAGGGGCCAATGTTCAAAAGAAAAAAGGTTTATATTGTCTGTGTAATTTGTATAAATTTTCTATGTATTCTTCTCCTTTCGGCTCTGTGCCTCTAAAGTAGGATTGAGCTTCTTCTTCTTTTGTTTTATCTTCCATACCTTTTTTATTAATAGCTTGTACACAACAGGAACTATTTTAACAAAAATATTTTTTTCATGATTCAAGCCTAAAACCACTATTGAAAGGATTTGTTTACTTTTTCTGGTCTCTTTTTATTTTTTTGGTACAAATGAACATGTTAAATAATTTGTTTAAAAGTTATTTACGCCGAGCTGTTAAATTCCCCCAATAAAAAAAAGAAATTTTGTGGCTAGATTCACTTGCTTCAAAAAAAAATCGTTTTTTTTTTTCATTTAGTAAATTTTAGACGCCTGAGGTAAAAAGAAAATATGTTGAAACCGGGAGAGGTGATTCCTTTTTTTTTTTCACCGCGGAAACTACAAATTTCCCTGTTCCGCAAAATCCTCCCCCCCCCCCTTGTCAACCCTCCCACCTCTTCCATCTACCTTTTATTTTTTTATTTAGTTTCATTTCATCTTTAGAACTTGTGTCAATAAAAGTAACCTTGTGAGTTCTGTACTTTGCTAAGTGTATCATTTTAGAGTTAATTGTTTCAGTAATATTGCCCCTGTATTTTTATCTACTTTGTTAGACAAAGACGGCGTCAGCTTCTAAACTTGTTGCAAATGCTGTAATTTAATACGAAATAAGGGTATCATCGGGCTAATAAACACAAAATGAACAGTCTTTTATTTGTCGAATTAAGAGGGGGTAGAGGGTGGATCTTATGCTGAATATTATTAAAGTGGTTTTCCAAGTATTTTAATAATTCCTGTAAAATATACACAACTCTTTACACATATCTAAAAATTGGCCATTTTATAGTCTATTTTTACTGTTGAGAGTATAGCAAAAAAAATTACTCAATACAGTGTCAAAGCAAAATTTATTCAATCTTTAATTTTTTATGATACTAAAATGTTTTCAATCAGTGAGTAAGTTAGCCCTTTTAATGACAAAAGTTCAGTTTAAGCTGTGATGGGAAAGCAAACACTTAAAGCCTAAAAAGTTTGAGAGAGCCTTGCTTGTAGCCAACTTCTCTATAAAAAGAGATGCTTTCTGCTTAATATAAGTTGAAACGAAGATGAATTTAAAACTTTAAAAAAGTTTTCTGATGTAATACATAGACTTAAAAAAAAGATTAAATATCAAAAAGTAAAGAAAAATATTTTTGTTTGTAATTTAGTGGAACATTCGCCATTGGAATAATGTGTTGTCAGTTACTCGCCACTTTTCAACCAGTGGTGTAATTTCGTCAAAATCTTGGGGGGGGGGGGGCAAAGTGGAGTCATTTTTTTTTTCAAATCAAGTGAAAATGATAGCAGAAAAACGAGCCATATATTACCATAAAGCAAAGATATACTAAGAAAACTGACCTGTTTCTCTGGGTGCTTGAATTATGTGGGCTTATCTTACTTTTGGCAAGATTTTTCGCAGAAATTAAATTTCATTTGGGTGGGGGGCAAAATGGGGTCTGGAGGGGGCAATTGCTCTCCTGTCCCATAGCACATTGTTTTCAACCCTTCAAATGGAACTACTTTAATAAGGATTGATATTTACTTGCACCCCCAAAAGCCCACCCCCTCCCGAAAGGTGTGTTTTCAGTTTTTTGCATAAATGTACTAGGTTTTCTTCTAAAATCTAATTCTCTCACATTTTTACGGTTTATAATACTTTTAATTTGATTATTTCAAGCATTCTGCACTTACATTTTCTCTTTTCAAACCTGTTTGTTTCTCCCGTGTCTCCATCTGTTTGTTCCTTATGTCAAACTCTTATGCTGTATTTTCCTTGCTATATGATCCTGTAAAATTGCAGAGAAATAGACCTTAAGACGATAGGAGCTCAAGTCGTTTACATGGCTAAAGGACTGTAGATTTTTGGACCCTGTGAAATATATGCTGTTTGCAAAAAGATTACAAACTAAATCAGTAAGTTGAATGGGTTAAGGCTAACGTCTTTGGACAACTCTTGTGTACTATACTTCCCCCCTCCCCTAAATATGAATTATTATTCATTCCTCCACCGACTGATCGAAAATCAGTACTGAGGAATATGAGTTGTACCCAAATTTGTATTATTGTCATAATATATTTTCCTATTGTTCCGACACCAGTCCCTGCCAAGTGACCTTAGATCTGACATTTTCACCAGCTTTATTGTTTAGTTTTAAATGTGAATATCTGTTTACTATGAAATTGAATCCGTCCATTTCTTATTCATTTCATTTTAATTTAGTTTGTGTGTATATATATATTCAATAAATGTTTTTTTTTTACTATAACGGTATTATCTAATCTCCTTTCGAAACAATCAGCTTAATCTGAAGTTTATGTTATTAAACTTCAAAGGTATTTCATTATAGACTAATCTGAGCTTACTACCATTCCAAATGAACGGTTATTCAATGAGTAATATTAGGAGCATATTGGATGTGGATATATTGGGGTTGCAATAGTTTGTTTGCAAGGATCGGTATTTTGTACCTCATCACTAAGTCTTCCTATGTAATAGTACCCTCGTGTAGTGGCTTGGGAAAACTTGCAGTCTTGTCGTCTTTTTGTTAGGAGTAAGTCTTCGAACTTCCTTTGATTCTTACCAATTGACCTTACCAATGACCATACCACTTGACCTTACCAATTGACCTATTTACCAATTTGATTCTTACCTCCTTGTAGGTTAGATTCTTACCAATTGACCTTACCAATTTGATTCTTACCTCCTTGTAGGTATTTTTAGTCTGCTGCTTCTTATTTGACAAGTTCCAGTTTTCGAATGTCAGCTTAAGTCTGGTGATATTAAAAACGGAGCTCTAAACAATATTTACAATGGCTGATTTTCTATTTCTTCCTTATTCTGAACATATAAAATTCATTAAGTTTAAAAATAATCATGAATTGATTTTACCCCAAGTCAATTCGTATAATTTCAGAATAGCGGAAGAAACATACAGGTAGTAAACCGATGTTTGTGAAAAGTGTACTATGAAATGATGGATTCCAAGGACCTGCTACTAGAATTCATACCCTCTATTACAGAAACACGAAATTGGGGTTTTTCTTTTGTGTGATGGGTGTGTTTTGCTATTTTTTTCGCCAGACGTGACCATATCGAACCAAAGTTGGTAAAATCTAGGGAGACGGCTCATTTGAATGGAAATCATCAGTCCTTGGATAGAGTTGGTCGGAGACATTGAAACATAAAATAAAGTTGTCTGTCAACCCCTATTGCAATGACCAAAACTAATGAAGAATTCCTCATTCTACGTACAAATGTTTATAATGAAAAAAGAAATCACCAATGCAACCGCACAAAAAAAGAGGAAGACAGAAGGAGAAAAGGAAGACTATTTCCTATATTAGTAATTATTTATAGATCAGTACATGAATGAGGCCTTAGCCATACACAATTAACCATAAAGAATAATCCATGGACAGGCAGTCGTAAGTAAGTATAAGTCGTCATTTACCAAATAATAACATCTTCTAAAAATGTTAGGCTTGTTTTACATTGCTGAATATACGAACGTGTGGTTCGAAAACATTTGTGGATTCTCAACAGAATTTTCATGGAAGACGACCCAGATTCATGCAAACGACCAATTTCAAACGAAATTCTCCTTTGATAAATTGTTTCTAACTTGAAGAAATTTGAATTGCACTTAAATTCTATTTGAAACAATTTTAGAAACTTCCACTTATTGTGCAAATGCCATATTCTAGACTTAGAGATAATTGACTGTGAAAAAAACTCGTTTATTGTTGAAGCAGTCGTTATATAGAGAACATTCCAACTCCGGGTAATATAAACATAAAAAAGGTGAATTATACACAAAATATAATAAATAATGGGACAGTTCCCTTAGGAAAAAGGGGTATGGGCCCAAATCCTCTTACCTCTATGCATGTGCCTTCATTCATTGTATCCTTCTTAATTCCCCCTGCATTCCCAAATTCCTTCATTCATTACTTTTTTCTATTATATGTATCGCTTTTTTTCTTTGGTATGTTTTTTTTGTTGTTGTTTATTTTCTTTGTATAAACCCCGTTATTAAACTGGGGAAAATATGTATGTATGTTCAGATCAATGCTATGACTAACAAATTGAGTATGAACAAATTAATATGGCTTGTTAGATTAGGAGAGGAAGCATAAACCCCCTCACTTTACTTTCCAATAACGACAATGAACTTCCTAATCGAATTAAAAACCACTACAATAGCAATATTACCTGACATACGATAAACGTATACATTTTATAAACAACACTCCGATAAAGTAAAGCATTAAGTCTGGTAAATTCCTCTTTAAAATCTACCAGCTAAGTTATACAAGTTTTGACACCAGTTAATAAAATATTCAAAGCCAGACAGAAATAAACAACCCCCTCCCCGTTGATGATAAATAAGTATACGATGAGGTTCTTTTCTTGCGAACAATTCACCCAACAATGGAACTTTACAAGAGCCAGACATGCTGCTAGCCCCAATGAGACTTGAGCCCCAGTTAAAACAAAATTCGACACCTACTATGGATTTTACATCATTATTTTATTTTAGGGTAAATTTTTTTCTTGTTGAAAAACTCTTGATGTTTGAAAAATTGTTATTTTACAATCTCTTTCAAACACCATTTATGAGATTCTTCTGATTTTCTCAAGGCTCTTAATCTTCGACCCAAAATTTTTAAACTTTAAGATTGAAACAGAATTATTTTTCTTCAGCTCTGCTCTGTTCATCCCGAAAGACCTGAATGGTCCACTGCCAATGCCCGGTCCTACCATTATAATTTGTAAAACTGGGTTCACTGACAAATGAAATCAAGGCTCACTAAAAAAAAACAAAAAAAAAACTGTTGTATTTGTTTAAGAGCTTGATATTTTTCAGACATATTTCTACATTTAATGTTTTCTATGGTTTATAGTATCGTTTCTATTTGGTGTTTTAACCTGCTTTCACACTAATTACTTAGTTTTCTATCCTAAGTGGTTAAGTTGCGTTGCTTTAAGTACTCCCTTTGTCACTTAAAAAAGTTCTTTCACGCTTGGCCAATATAAAAACCCACAAAACTGCCACAATCATCGTCTAAATCATCGTAAGCTAACTCTTCAAAAATGAAAAATTTAGTATAAGACAGAGATTCAAGCTCTGATCAGCCGCGAAATGTTTTGTCGGGAAAGTTTTATAGATTTTTTCTGTATAATTTATTAATTGTCAATTAAGAAATTCAATTTTTTCTTAACGCAATATAAATTTGTGCAACACGAAATTCCAAGTTGAGCTTGATTCTACTTTGCATGTCTACGTTACGGATAAAATTTTTGCATAAAGCGGCTTTCGCAATAAGGACGCAGTTTTTTATGTTAAGTGGTGAAGTTACGTTATGCTAAAGTGTAACATTTTGCATTTAAACAAGTCGTTTCACTGCAGACAAACGTCATCTGGAGGCCGTCATTTCCAATGTTTAAAATCATCGCAATTATCATAAGCAAACTATTAGAAATCAAAATTCAGAATAGAAATGGTGATTCTAGGGATGATCACGTACGAAAGGCTTTAGCTATTTATTTTCACAACTTAATAATTACTCAACCATAAATATGCTCCTTCCTCCGTTCCTAAACCTGAAAAGAAAATCTTGCTAGTGTGGCCTCATAGTGGCGTCAAGGTGGACTTTTCTCGAGTTTGCCTAACCAGGACCATAAGTGCAAACGGCGCTACATGGTCACCTTGAGGAGTGGCGTCCCTTCACAAAATTATAGCCTTGTCAATGGCAATGAGTTTGCTCTGGATTCTGATTGATGGTTAACTCTTCTGGGTTTGGTTTGTGTCCTGTGGCCTTTTTGGGCTGATTAACCTCTTTCTAGCTAAGTTATCTATTATGGGCTGCCTCTCCATAGTGTTATAATATTTGTAGGCATGAATATATAGTAAGTTGGATGTAATAGGCTTGAGATTGCTTCTGCAGGATTTTGACTCTTGTTGATAGAAGAACATCACCAAGGGTGTGAAACAACATTGTAACCAATGTTGTGCGCTTTTCGCTATTATAAGAACAGCTGAAAGTGGTTCACTTTTATTTGATACCTTGATACCTTTTCTGGGTTTATTACATAAGCCCTAAAAAGCTGTTTTTGGCCTATGAAATATGAGACTCCTTAAGCAATAAAAGCCTTTTCTTTGGAAAAAATACAGTCTTTTTAGTTAATTATTTTTTAAGAAAACTATCTTATTAGAGGAACCCTTGTCAAAATAATAGAGATGTTGATGAGAACCACTTAAAGACAGGATAAAACTACTTTAATAGTAGTTTAATAGACAGGATAAAACTGCTTGCAATGTATATAGAGAAAGCATAGTAATCAAAACCTATTTTCATTTTTTTTTCTTTTATATTCTTCTAGTTTTCAGGTTGCGTCCCAACCTTTTCTGGTTTGTTGCTATTCCACACCTATGTGTCTAAAGTGTGTTAGTAATTAGCAGTGGGGGATATTTAGTGAAAAAAGTTAGAAATGCAAAACTTTTGCTTAGGCTTTGAAAACCTTGAAAATTTTCTTCAGAAAAATAGTTGCTTCTAGAACTCCAAGGGAATCGATGCGCGATAAAAGTCTTTGAAGTTATTTCTTAGTATGCAGTTCATTATTAATATAGAAGAGTGAATGTTTTTTTGCTTGCTCTGCATGGTATTAAACTTCTAAAATGTAATGAAATGTTAAAACCAAACCAATGTTGGTTCCAGTTCTAATAGAATTAAAGTCGGTTTATCTGCGCTGGAGAAAATTAGTCTACCGTGTCTAGGAAAAAAATTACCTTTAGGATATACAACAAATTTGACAACTTTTGAACTTATTTGTAAGTTAACGAAACAATTTTGCGAAGGATAACACAAAAAATCGGAATTTGGCATTCGACATCAGCTTTTTCCGAATTATTTCCTTTAAATCTAAAAAAGATGCAAAATTTTACTCTCTGGTTATCAGAGAGATAATTTAGTAGGACTACGATATGAAACTGTTTTGAAAAGTTTACTTTAACAGCTATTGTAGTTTTTCTTTAAGAAATTTCTGAATATTTTTCAAATTTCACTGAAAGTTTTCTACCCTATTTCATGATACGCATTTCTATTTTCATTGCCCAATCATGTATTGTTTTGTAAAGTATGGATAATGAACTTTTTGCTGTAAACTGAAAGCTTTTTGTAAATATCGTGGTTGTGTTGAGTATTTTATAGGGGTGTCTCATCAGAAGTGATCAGACATTAAATTAAAAAAACAAGTTTTTCAGCTGAAAGTAAGAAGAGACATTTAAAAACACCAAAGGAATAGAAATTATTCCGCATAGGAGGGAGTGCCCCCTCCCGAAACAAATATCTGGCAGTGTTGCTTCTATATTAAGTCTAAATTAAAAACGGGCAAACATTAATTTAAAGAAACAAAGTTTTTCTGAGGGAAGTAAAGGGCGATGTTGAAACTTAAAACAAACTAAAATTATTGCTTCAGAGTCTATCTAACACATATTAAGAAAACTAATACAAATAAACTAACTAATTATATTTACTTATGTTTGTAGGACTAAAAAAAAGTAGCACTTTATTGAAAACACAAAAGCCAAGTATAAGAAACAAGAATATACACGAAATGAAGATCAAATAAGCCATAACATTAACTCTTGTAATCCGGTTATTTGTCTCTATACAACGAAGTCTATTTTGTCATTATCTGTGCAACGTATTTATATGATGTTTTAGGATGTTGGTCTGCTTTTGAATGCTGATAAATGCGAATATTTAGTTATTAATCCCAAATCATCAGCTCATAATTTGTCCTGTGGTTCCTCAGTAATTCGAAATGTTACGAGTTTACGGTGGTTAGGGATTAGAATTTATTCTACAGGGATTAGTGTGAGGTTGCTTGGTAAGTATAAATTCGAAACAGGCTGATATAGATGGAATTAAACTTGACAATAACTGCTTATTATTTTTTGTTTTGTTTTTTTTGCTACGGTTTCACCCTTCTACTTATTATAGATTATAAGTGGTTTTTGTTTTGTTTTTTCTTCTAGTGTTTTTCTTTTTTGTTAGTAGTATACCCTCGTTGATTGATTTTGTTCTTGTTTTTTTTTTTTATATATAAATTGCTATTACCTCTACTACACTCCCTTTTTTGCGACTTCAGGTTCTGAGAGATCTTAAAGAAAAGTTGAAGATTGGATATGCAAAAATTGTACCTAACCGTGGAAAATATTCCCACTGAGCTTTTAGCTAAAATGTATTTCACAGAGTGTGACCGTTCTGTCTTGTTTTTAAGTGTTTGAGTTGCCTATTGCTTGTTTAAAAGTGGGTTATAAATAAATTACAACTATCATCATTATTAACTAGCCGGATCGGAAAACCCTTTCTTTATTTCTTTCACCTTCCTTGCCTGTTGTATAGGACATTTGAGAGAATCAGAACTTTCATTTCAATTTCTGCCTTTAAAGAGAACAAAACGTTTTGGTAACATTTACTGAAGACAAATTTATTTGGATTTGGTAAATCTAAATTGATATTTACCGAAAGGGATACATTTACCAAAAGAAAAAACAAACATTGACATTCGAAGCTGTGTAGTTCGTGAAATAAGAAATTCAAATTTTCATTTGAGCAAACCCTGTACAACAAATAAAATATAATAGATAAGCGCAATCAAAGGCTCAGTATTATAAAGTAAGAAATTATGCTTTGTAAAACTGAATTTTGGCCAAACTCTTAATTTTATTTAATTTCTATCAATATTTGAAAGAAAATTTACTGTCAAAAATAGAGATAGAGAAAAATATTTTGGATGAAAAACTTTAATTTGTAAAACAGAAGAAGAAACAGTCAATATAATTTACTATCTACGCTTATATCAAGCAGATGTAGACAATGATATATATATATATATATATATATATATATATATATATACTAGCTGTTGGGGTGGCGCTTCGCGCCACCCCAACACCTAGTTGGTGGGGGCGCTTCGCGACCCCCCCAAGCCCCCCCGCGCGCGTAAGTCGTTACGCGCCATAATAGTTACGCGCCATTGTAGTTGTGTCCCTATGTCCCACCTGTGAATATAGATATATATATATATATATATATATATATATATATATATATATATATATATATATATATATATATATATATATATCTATATATATAAAAATAAGTTGTCTGTCTGTCTGTGGATGGATCAGGTGACGTCACCTGAAAAAACTGGATCAGGTGACGTCAAAACTGAAAAAACTAAAAAAGGCAAAAACTACAAAAAAAACTAAAAACTAATAAAAAAAATAAAAAAGCTAAAAAACTAAAAAAACTAAAAAAAGGCAAAAACAAAAAAAAAAAACTAATAAAAAAGCTAAAAAACTAAAAAAACTAAAAAAAGGCAAAAACTACAAAAAAAACTAAAAACTAATGAAAAAAATAAAAAAGCTAAAAAACTAAAAAAACTAAAAAAACTAAAAAAAAGGTAAAAAACGAAAAAAACTAAAAAATAAAAAAAACTAAAAAAAAGGAAAAAACTGAAAAATAAGCTAAAATAAAGGTAAAAACCAATAAAAAACTAAAAAAAAACTGAAAAAACTAAAAAAAGGCAAAAACTACAAAAAAAACTAAAAACTAATAAAAAAAGTAAAAAAGCTAAAAAACAAAAAAAACTAAAAAAACTAAAAAAAGGTAAAAAACTAAAAAAAATAAAAAATAAAAAAAAACTAAAAAAAAAGGAAAAAACTGAAAAATAAGCTAAAATAAAGGTAAAAACCAATAAAAAACTAAAAAGAAAAAAAGGAAAAAACTAAAAAAAATTTTCATCTAAAAAACTAAAAAAAAACTAAAAAAGGTAAAAACTAAAAGAACTAAAAAAGAAAAAAATAAATGACGAAACTCAAAGAGAAAGCGACCAGGACAAAAGGAATGTTCGATTAGCAATCAACAAAGCACCGGGACACAGGGAGTATAAATGACGACCAGGACATAAGTAAAAAAAAAAAACTATCTATATATATAAAAATAAGTTGTCTGTGGATCTATGGATCGTGGATCAGGTGACGTCACCTGAAAAAACTGGATCAGGTGACGTCAAAACTGAAAAAACTAAAAAAAGGCAAAAACTACAAAAAAAAACTAAAAACTAATAAAAAAATAAAAAACTAAAAAACTAAAAAAAGGCAAAAACTACAAAAAAAACTAAAAACTAATAAAAAAGCTAAAAAACTAAAAAAACTAAAAAAAGGCAAAAACTACAAAAAAAACTAAAAACTAATAAAAAAAATAAAAAAGCTAAAAAACTAAAAAAACAAAAAAAGGTAAAAAACTAAAAAAACTAAAAACTAAAAAAAACTAAAAAAAAGGAAAAAACTGAAAAATAAGCTAAAATAAAGGTAAAAACCAATAAAAAACTAAAAAAAAAACTGAAAAAACTAAAAAAAGGCAAAAACTACAAAAAAACTAAAAACTAATAAAAAAAAGTAAAAAAGCTAAAAAACTAAAAAAACTAAAAAAACTAAAAAAACTAAAAAAAGGTAAAAAACTAAAAAAAATAAAAAATAAAAAAAAACTAAAAAAAAAGGAAAAAACTGAAAAATAAGCTAACATAAAGGTAAAAACCAATAAAAAACTAAGAAGAAAAAAAGGAAAAAACTAAAAAAAATTTTCATCTAAAAAACTAAAAAAAACTAAAAAAGGTAAAAACTAAAAGAACTAAAAAAGAAAAAAATAAATGACGACACTCAAAGAGAAAGCGACCAGGACAAAAGGAATGTTCGATTAGCAATCAACAAAGCACCGGGACACAGGGAGTATAAATGACGACCAGGACATAAGTAAAAAAAAAAATTAACAAAACTAAAAAGAAGTTAAAAACTACAAAAAAACTAAAAAGAAAAAAAACTAAAAACTAATAAAAAAAACTAAAAAATCTAAAAATCTAAATAAACTAAAAAAGAAAAAAAAAGGAAAAAAATAAAGGAGAAAAACAAAACTAAAAAACGAATGTATATACAGACCGGTACACCGGGATACAAATGACGACCGGGACACAGGGAATATAAATGACGACCGGGACACAGGGACACAACTACAACGGGGACACCGGGGGAAACAGGGGGATGTAAATGACGACCGGGACACCGGGACAGGGAATGGTCGATTAGCAATCACCATCAACAAAGCTCAAGGGCAATCATTAGAATCATGAGGTATAGATCTGAATACAGATTGTTTTCCCATGGACCATTATATGTTGCATGTTCAAGAGTCGGTAAACCTGACAATCTATTTATATGCAAAGACAATGGGACAGCAAAGAATGTTGTATATTCGCAAGTTTTACGTAGTTAAAACCATATATATATATATATATATATATATATATATATATATATATCTATCTATATTCACAGGTGGGACATAGGGACACAACTACAATGGCGCGTAACTATTATGGCGCGTAACGACTTACGCGCACGGGGGGGCTTGGGGGGGGGCGCGAAGCGCCCCCACCAACTAGGTGTTGGGGTGGCGCGAAGCGCCACCCCAACAGCTAGTATATATATATATATATATATATATATATATATATATATATATATATATATATATATATATATATATATATATATATATATATATATATATGGTTTTAACCATATGGATGGATGGATGGATGTGTCAGGTGACGTCACCTGAAAAAACTGGATTAGGTGACGTCAAAACTGAAAAAACTAAAAAAAGGCAAAAACTACAAAAAAAACTAAAAACTAATAAAAAAAATAAAAAAGCTAAAAAACTAAAAAAACTATAAAGGTAAAAACCAATAAAAAACTAAAAAAAAACTGAAAAAACTAAAAAAAGGCAAAAACTACAAAAAAAAACTAAAAACTAATAAAAAAAGTAAAAAGCTAAAAAACTAAAAAAACTAAAAAAACTAAAAAAAGGTAAAAAACTAAAAAAAATAAAAAATAAAAAAAAACTAAAAAAAAGGAAAAAACTGAAAAATAAGCTAAAATAAAGGTAAAAACCAATAAAAAACTAAAAAAAAAAAGGAAAAAACTAATAAATGACGACACTCAAAGAGAAAGCGACCAGGACAAAAGGAATGTTCGATTAGCAATCAACAAAGCACCGGGACACAGGGAGTATAAATGACGACCAGGACATAAGTAAAAAAAAAAAAACTATCTATATATATAAAAATAAGTTGTCTGTGGATCTGTGGATCGTGGATCAGGTGACGTCACCTGAAAAAACTGGATCAGGTGACGTCAAAACTGAAAAAACTAAAAAAAGGCAAAAACTACAAAAAAAACTAAAAACTAATAAAAAAAATAAAAAAGCTAAAAAACTAAAAAAACTAAAAAAAGGCAAAAACTACAAAAAAAACTAAAAACTAATAAAAAAGCTAAAAAACTAAAAAAACTAAAAAAAAGGCAAAAACTACAAAAAAACTAAAAACTAATAAAAAAAATAAAAAAGCTAAAAAACTAAAAAAACTAAAAAAACTAAAAAAAGGTAAAAAACTAAAAAAACTAAAAACTAAAAAAAAACTAAAAAAGGTAAAAACTAAAAGAACTAAAAAAGAAAAAAATAAATGACGACACTCAAAGAGAAAGCGACCAGGACAAAAGGAATGTTCGATTAGCAATCAACAAAGCACCGGGACACAGGGAGTATAAATGACGACCAGGACACAAGTAAAAAAAAAAATTAACAAAACTAAAAAGAAGGTAAAAACTACAAAAAAACTAAAAAGAAAAAAAAACTAAAAACTAATAAAAAAACTAAAAAATCTAAAAATCTAAATAAACTAAAAAAGAAAAAAAAAGGAAAAAAATAAAGGAGAAAAACAAAACTAAAAAACGAATGTATATACAGACCGGTACACCGGGATACAAATGACGACCGGGACACAGGGAATATAAATAACGACCGGGACACAGGGACACAACTACAACGGGGACACCGGGGGAAACAGGGGGATATAAATGACGACCGGGACAAAAAAACTAAAAAGAAATAAAAACTAAAAACTAATAAAAAAAACTAAAAAATCTAAAAATCTAAATAAGCTAAAAAAGAAAAAAAAAGGAAAAAAATAAAGGAGAAAAACAAAACTAAAAAACGAATGTATATACAGACCGGGACACCGGGATACAAATGATGACCGGGACCCGGGACACAGGGAATATAAATGACGACCGGGACACAGGGACACAACTACAACGGGGACACCGGGGGAAACAGGGGGATGTAAATGACGACCGGGACACCGGGACAGGGAATGGTCGATTAGCAATCACCATCAACAAAGCTCAAGGGCAATCATTAGAATCATGAGGTATAGATCTGAATACAGATTGTTTTCCCATGGACCATTATATGTTGCATGTTCAAGAGTCGGTAAACCTGACAATCTATTTATATGCAAAGACAATGGGACAGCAAAGAATGTTGTATATTCGCAAGTTTTACGTAGTTAAAACCATATATATATATATATATCTATATTCACAGGTGGGACATAGGGACACAACTACAATGGCGCGTAACTATTATGGCGCGTAACGACTTACGCGCGCGGGGGGGCTTGGGGGGGGCGCGAAGCGCCCCCACCAACTAGGTGTTGGGGTGGCGCGAAGCGCCACCCCAACAGCTAGTATATATATATATATATATATATATATATATATATATATATATATATATATATATATATATATATATATATAAATATATATATATATATATATA